>NW_027185573.1:879473-898878 GCF_028583685.1 Petaurus breviceps papuanus | reverse complement strand
CTTGGGCAAGTCACTTAACCCCAACTGCCCTCCAAAAAAAAAAAAAAAAGAATTACTTCTAGTAGACATGGTCAAAACCTGTATGTTCCAAGGGGGAGAAACCTGTTTTCTCTTATAATCTATGCCAGCAAAATAGAAAAAAGTCAAGCAGAGTGTAACATATCCCCTAGATTCTGGGAGAACAGACTTCAAAGGATTAAGAAAAGATTGATAAGATTCCAGCAACTAAAATTACACTGTAGACGCCAGTCTAAGAGGGATGGGAAGACCAGAAGAGCCAAAGGATGAAATTCTGAAGACCCAAAGAGAAAGAACTCTGATGTGAAGGAAAAAGGGGAGTTGCCTAAAGCAACAGAAAAGTAACCACTAGCTTAGATTTTTAAAAGAAGAGGGAAGCCAGAGCAAGTATCAGAAGATGAATACAAAAGCACAGCAGAATTCTGTAAGAATTACTGTGAGGGAGAAAAGCTAATGTTTGTGAGAAAAGGTAAGAAAAGGGGTTTTAAAGCTATATTGAATATTGTACAATGATTAACTGTAAATGACCTAGCTATTCACAGCAATACAATGATCCGAGACAATTCCAAAGGACTCATGATGAAAAATGCTATCCACCTCCAGAGAAAGAACTGATGGTCTGAGTGTAGGCTGAAGCATACTTTTTTTTACTTTATTTTTCTTGGGGGTTTTTTGGTCTGTGTTTTCTTTTGCAACATGGCCAATATGGAAACATGCTTTGCATGACCTCACATGTATAATCTAGATCAAACTGCTTGCCTTCAAGGGGAGGGGAAGGGGAAGGAGAGAATTTAGAACTCAAATTTTTAAAAATTAATGTTAAAAATTGTTATTACATGTAATTGGAAAAAATAAAATATAACCATTTTTAATATAAATCTATATAGGAGAAAAGAGGTAGATCAAAAAAGGATAAGGACCACTGTTTGAGATGGATGAGACGATGTTAACTGACTAAAGAGAGAAAGCAGAACTGCTAAATTAATAGCCTGCTTCTTCCTCAACCAAGAAAATGAATCTCTGGACCTGAACAGAGAGAATAAAAATGGCTAAACAGAGAGCTGATAACCAATGTAAGTAAGGAAGTAAATAAGGCTTACCTAGGTACCACTGATGAAATTAAGTCAATTGCCCAGCTGAACCATATCCTCAAATAATGAAAGTACTGCCACTAGCAATAATGTATGAAAAATCATGGAGAATAAGAGAGGATCCACAGGAATGAAAAGGAGCAAAGTTGTACAAATGTTTTAAAAGGTAAAGAGAATGGAAGCTACAAACTATAAGCTAGACTTCAATTGCTGGAAAACTTCTAGAAAGCATTTATAAGAGATTTAAGCAGCTACAAAAATGTGCCAGGCTGACTTCATGAAGAACAAGTCATACCACTCATCCTTTCTGATGAGGTTACTAAGCCCCGAGAGCAAGGGGATGTTGTCTCTATAGTTTACCTACATTTCAGCAAAGCACTTGACAATCTCTCCTGCTATTCCGTGGTAAAGCCTGAACATGAACACATGAACTAGAAAAGAAAAGATGGGTTCAGAACCAGCCAGATGGGCAGACCCAGTGAATCATCACGAATGGTTCTGGGAAAGCGTGGAAGGCATTTTCCAAGGGCCCCATGGATCTTGTTCAGTCTTGAGCTGTTTAACATTTGTATCAACAACTTGGATAAAGGTATTAATGGCATCCTTGCTGAATATACAATTGACCTTACGCTGAAAGGGAATATAAGAGAGAGATGGCCACATCAGGACCCCAAAGATAATCCTAGACTATCAATCTACTGGGATAGATCGAGTCAGATGGCATGTAATAGAGGATAAACCTAAGGCCTGACACTTGGGTTCAACAAAGGGATTCAGTAAGTATCAGATGAAGAGAGTAGGTTAGACAGGAAGTTAGTCTGGAAAAAATCTGAAGTTTCCAGGGAACTACAAATTTCCAGTGAGTGAACCGTATAACAGGGAAGTAAAAAAACCATAATAATAAATGATGATGATGATGATGACAGCAGCAACAGTAATAGCAGTAATGGCAGTGGCAGTAGTAGTAGTAGCAGCAGCAGCTAGCATTTACATAAGTGCTTTAAGGTTTGTAAAATACTTTACATGTTATTCCATTTGAGCCTCAAAACACTGGAAGGTAGATGTTGTTATTATTATCCCCTTTTTGCCACAGGGAAAACTGAGGCAGAACATGGCTGAATGACTTAGTAAGTGTCTGAGGCAGAATTTGGAGTCAGGAAGACCTGAGTTCAGGTCAGTCACTATACAACTTCTTGAGTTTTAAGAGGCAAACAAACTTGCAGGAATAAGGAGATGACAGTCCCACTGTACTCTGCCTTTGTCAGGCAATATCTGAAGCATTCTATATGGTTATGACCTCCACATTCTAGTAAGGAATTGACAAGCATCCAGAGGAAGGCAATCAAGATGGTGAAGGGCCTCAAGTTCTTGATATATGAGGACAAACTGAAAGAAATGGAGATGTTTAGTCTGGAGAAGAGAAGACTTAGTGGGGTCCTGGCAACTATCTTCAAATATTCAAGGGCTATCATTTGGAACATGGATTAAACTTATTTGATCCCATTGGGGAATATGAGAAGCAATGAGTGGAAGCTACAATGAGTCAAATTGTGTTTGATGTAAGGAAAAACTTCCTAACAAACAGAAGCATCTAAAAAGTAGACCAAGCTACCCCAGGAGGTAGTCCGTTCGCTGCTCATGGGAATCTTCAAGCAAAAGCTAGATGACTCCTTGTCAGATATGTTTTAGAAAGGCTTCTTTTGGAAGTATAAAACGTACTAGAAGGTCCCTTCAACTTTGAAATTCTATGATTTCTGTGATAACAGACAAGACACTCTGCTGCCATTTTTAAAAATATAACATAATTTAATCAATCGTACACCACCCCATCTCTTCCATGACTTTTGGGAAGTGACAGAAAACCCCCACTGCTCCCTCAAGCCCACTCAAATTAGCCCTGAAATACTTCAATCTACGAGTTCACAGCCAAGAAAACCAGATACCTTTAACAACCCGGTGCAGCTTTTCCATGTGGTTATGTTCTTTGCCATTATATACAACAGCTTCTACAGAGAAGATAAGTTTCGGCTGAATTTGGGAAAATCTGTCCAGTACACCCTGAGATGGGAAAGAAAAAAGACACCATTAATCATTTGAAAGGGAAAAAGCCATAGTCACTGATTTTAGGATTTTAGGAGGAGGAGAACTAGATCTGCTACAATCAGTATTCCTGCATATCCACACAACACAAAGGGAACTAGGATACGATGACTTAAGGTATGAACAAGGCTTCACCAAAAATGAATACATAAAAATCCAAAGATCTTATAAAAAGAATCTAGATTTGAAGATTCAAATCTATTTAGATTTGAAGACGAAAAACACAGAAACCACTAAATAAATAAGAAGTGAATGCTAAGGAGTAACATAAAGCAGTAATTATGAAAGCTGGTTGCAAGATAGATTGGCATAGCACACAGAGTACTGGCCTCAGAATCAGGAAGTCCTGGGTTCAAGTCCTGCCTTGGTAACACCCAGGGCAAGGCAAGTCATTGGATTTCTCAGTGCCCCAGGCAACTCTCTGAAATCAGAAAGTTGCAGATCTGCATTGGGTAAAAAGAGTTTCCCACCCAGGTTCCTGCATGGATGAAACCACAGACTGGTACAAAAGAATAAAGGAAAAGGAGAAACCCAAAAAGTAGAGAAATATGGAGGAAACTATTTTTAAAAATAAATCAATGGGGGCAGCCAGGTAGCACAGCGAGTAAGAGCACCGGCTCCAGTGTCAGGACGACCTGGGGATCGAATCCGGGCTCCAACACTTAGCACCCACCCAGAAACACCTGGCCGTGTAACCTTGAGCAAGTTACTTAACCCCAATTGCTTAAAAAAAAAAAACTGAACACCCAGCATATGGCATGTTTGCTGAACTAAACTGAACTGAAGGACAGTATTTCTAATAAGGCTAAGATAAGAAATCAGTAAATGCTTCATAAGTCAGAGGCAGCCCCACTGGTTCTGGGCCATGGAGAATGAGGAGGATTTTTCCTCTGGTGGTCTGATCTCTTCCACCATATATGATAAGCTCCTGGAGGGCAGGGGCCATACCTCCCATTTGGTGGTGTCCCCCAGAATACTCAACACAGAACTGAGAATGCAAGGGATACCCAATAAAAGACAGACAGACCATCTGTGTATGGCTGTTCCTGAGCTCATTTACATGAACATGGAATCCCTTTATTTGCTAGAGTAGAATAAGTATGCTACTAAGTAAAAGGTCTTCTTAGATCAAACTCTAGTGTTCATTTGCCACGTGCTACCACAAGATGAAATATGGTTTCCAGAGATGGTCTATTTCAAAAGTAAATCTTTCTGTGTTTTAATAAATTTCTGCAAAGTGCATTCTACTCCTATTCAAACAGCGCATCCAACAGCAAGAAACAAAAAATTTATTAAAAGTATGCTGGAAGAAGGAAGCTTTTATCACTTGAGTTCAATTACTTAAGCATTAAACACTGTAATCTGCCAGAGTCAAAAAGCTCACTCCCATAATTCGCTACAAAAACAGGTATTTTCTCTGTTCTCCCTTGTCTATGATTCCCCCTAATACAGTGATTACATCTTTATCGAGTTTTGCTGTGCTCCACATGCTAAGCAGATAGAATGATTTTCCTGAATTGCAAAAAGCATGAGAAAGGAGACTATTAGAACATCATCAGCAGATACAACCTTTTGGACCAAAACAGGCAGAAATCTCAACAAAATTTTTTCTTCAAAGGCTAGAACTGTATTCAAACTGCTGTTTCTCTCTCAATACACCTAACACCTTCCAATGCACCTCAGACCTATGTGCCTTGAGAATATAGGAGGTTTAACAAATGTTTCTTGAAATGATGGTCCTGGTTCGACCATCCCTAGCTCCTGAGAAGCACAGCAGGGTCTGACCAGAAAAGTGCCTGGTAGCAGTTTAAATCCAAATCATGCTAAGTCAAGGTGTGTGGGCATGTCACAAAAAGGTATTCGTTCAATCTCACTGGCCTACGTACACACCTAGCATGGCAGCACACACCATTTATGACCCTGTCAGTGTGAAGACTGCAGAACCAATGAAGACTGTCACCCCACTACACTGAGCTTAGGAATGGTCTTCTAGAGTTGCCATGTCCAAAAAACGTGTCAACGTACAGCCAAACTGGAGATGAGACTCTCCACACCCAGGAGGGTTGGGCCTCATATGACAAAAACAATCCAGCACACGTGCATCCCTACTTGAAGCCTGTCCAGAGCCTGCCAGAGCTTACAGTCCACAAGCCTAGCCTCTAAAAACTAGGGATCCTCCACAGCACGAGGAGGTCCAATAGTAGCACTTGAGTGGAACTCATATCAATATTTGTTTTAAAATGCTTTTGAATGAGGACAGACATAGAAATGTGCATTTTTTCCTCAATTACCTAACACTCAGAAGTTTGCCATCAAATATTTGGAACGGGAATGAGAAGTTTCCAAGCACAAGAGCCAGGAAAACAGCCAAGAGGGAATCCCAGTAGTCAGGCAGCTCCTCCCTTCTTCCAGCTCCCCCCTCCCCCCTCACCAGCATGTGCTTCAACACCCCACCCCCCCCTCAGGTTTTACACCTAGTCCTTATGTTTGGTCTCATCTCCATCCCTTTCACTCATGGCTCTCAGATTTTGCACCAATGGGGGCTGGCTTGATAGGGGGTGTCCTGAAAGGTCTTCCTTCCTAACCAATAATCCATCCAAGGATCCGTGCCCCATATCACCTGCTTCCATGTTTCCTCTTGGTTCTACTCCACCATGGACTATAACCAGGGAAGGCAGATCAGAATATTTTAGTAAATAAATGACTTAAGGAATCCCTGTCACTTCTTCCAACCTTGTTACCTATCCCATGATTGTCACACAGATGGCTTCTCACACAACTTTATAGGCGTTTATTTAAGTGCTCCTAGGTGCTCCTACACAAACACAAAATAAAAACTGTCTCTGCCTTCCAGGAGCTTTGATTCTTCTACTGGGGGAAAACAAGACATGCCCAGGGAGATCAATACCAAATAAATGCCAAGCAGTTTGCACCAAGCAACTTGAACAAAGGGGGGGAGGTGCGTGAGGAAAGTCCTTCAATGACTTCTCCATTTCCTACTGCACACCCCTCACTTCCCAAAGTATGTCAGGCCTGTCTGAGAAGGAAGAGCTGCCAATGCTTTGCCTCTCCCCCCACTAGACCCCCTCAGTGTATCTTGCTCCCACTCGGACACATGAGCAGAAGCAGTCTTTTCTTTACTGGGGTCACTGGAGAGCTGGGTGGGACCCTTGGAATGATATCCCTGACAGCTCAAGAGTAATCCTGGTCTCCCTACAGAAGAAATAGAATGAGAAAGGGAGTAATCATTCTACAGCCCTCATTACCCACACATGGAGAGGGTTCTTAATGTGCCCTGTCCTCCCTACCTATGGGTACTTCTCTGTGAGACCAAATGAATGACCTCTCCTTCTCCCCATTTCTTGGAATAATTCAGCAGACTTATGAGTTAAGAATAAGAATCTTAGTGAAGCTGTAACAATTTCAAAATCTGTGGTGAATTCCCAACTGCCTATGCTTTGACTAGATGAGGGTTAAGAAGAAAGAGTCACCTACGGTAAAACTTGACCGAGAAGGATATAAAAATAAAGAGTTAATAGAGTTGGACAGTAAAAGTAATGGTCTCTAAGAAAAGCCAAACACAGGTTCATGAGAGCAAAATCAAAGTTCTTTCCCCAGACGAAAGAACAAATCACCTTGGGAAGAAGGTGCTCATCGCTGACATTTTCTGACTAATGAGGAAATTCTGATGAAACAGAATGACCACTGCAAGCTCAACTACGTCTTCATCAGGCTGCCCTTGCCCTGAAATACAGCTGGGCATGCAGTAAGCTGTGCTGCCACCTAGTGCACTTCAGGAGAACAGCACACCTAAAAACCTTTTAAAAGAGGAGCCACAGTCCAGCCAGGGCATCCGGCAGATCTGAGAACCGTGAATGAAAGGGATGGAGATGAAAGAAGAATAAGGACTGGACATAAAAGCGATAGTCTACACCTGCTTACTGTCTCCAGACACAGCAGAGACTCTTTAAGAGGCTCTACCTTCAGGAACAAAGCCAAGGTGGCAGAGTAAAGAAAGGGACTCGCCTGAGCTCTTCCCCCAAACCCCCCAATACCTTTTTAAAAATGACTCTAAACAAATTCTAGAAGAGTAGAACCTGCAAAAAGACAGTGAAACAAATTTCCAGCCCAAGACAAGTCGGAAGATCAACAGAAAAAATCTGTTCTATCAGGGTAAAAGAGGAGTGCAGTCTAGTGCAGTCCACACCAGCGCAGCAAACCACACCAGCACAGCAAACCACGCCAGCGCAGCAAACCCGGTGCAGGCCTCGGCGCCTGAATCAGGGGCAGCGGGGGCAGTCTCCAGGCCTCTCAGCCAACAGACACCAAAGACAACTCAGAAAGTCAGAAGGAAAGGCCTATCACACCTGGAGGAGAGGGGAACACAGTTCAGCACCAACACAGCCCAGAAAACCAGGAACAGGCCTCGGGAGCAAGTGAATCAGCAGCAGCAGTTACTTCCAGAGCTTTCAGCCCACAGACTTGTAAGGGAGCTGAACGACTGGTCAGAAGATTACAGGGATCTTTTTGCTAGCACTGAGGCAGGGCTCTGCTGCTTTGCCCATACTCGGATCTGGGTCACAGTCCTGGGTGGCAGTCCCAGGGTGAGAAAAAGCACTAGCAGAGCTTGACGTCACAGCGGAGGGGGGGCCCCTCTTCACAGTTCCAGGACAGAAAAGAGTGCTTGTGGTCACTCACAGACCAGAAGACGTGTCAGGAAGAGAGTAAACGCTTCTCCTTAGATCATACAACCTTGGAAAACTGGAAAACTTCCAGGCCCCTGGAAGTACCTCTGAAAAGAGCAGCACAAAATTCCTGAAGCTTGGGACAGTGTGCCCTCCACCCTGAAAGCAGAGCCCTACTTTAATAAAGAGTTAAAAGTCAAGTAACAGGCTGGGAAAATAAGCAAACAACAGAACAAGACTGACTATAAAAAGTTACTATGGTGACAAGGTATATCAGAACACACTCAGAAGAAGACAACAAAGTCAAAGCCTCCAAGAAAAACAGGAATTGGTCTCAGGTCATGGAAGAGCTCAAAAAGGATTCTGAAAATCAAGTAGGGCAGGAAGAGGAAAAATTGGAAAGAAAAATGATGCAAAAAAAAATCATGAAAAATGAGTCAACAGCTTGCTAAAGGAGACCCCCAAAAAAATTGAAAAAATAACACCTTAAAAAACAGACTAAGGGTAAAAAAAAAAAGTCCAAAAAGCCAAGGAGAAGAATGCCTTAAAATGAAGAATCAGTCAAATGGAAAAAAATGTCCAAAAGCTCACTTAATTCCTTAAAAATTAGAATGGACCAACTAGAAGCTAATGACTTTATGAGAAATCAAGAAAGAGTAAAACAAAACGAAAAAAATAGAAGACAACATGAAATATCTCACTGGAAAAACCACTGACCTGGAAAATAGATCGAGGAAAGATAACTTTAAAATTATTGGATATGAAAGCCAAGATCAAAAAAAGAGCCTAGACATCATCTTTCAAGAAATTATCAAGAAAAACTGCCTGATATTCTAGAACCAGAGGGTAAAACAGAAATTGGAAGAATCTACCAATCACCTCTTGAAAGAGATCCCAAAAGGAAAACTCCTAGGAATATTGCAGCCAAATTCCAGGGTTCCCACGTCAAGGAGAAAATATTGCAAGCAGTCAGAAAAAAACAATTTTAGTATTGTGGAAATATAATCAGGATAACACAAGATCTAGCAGTTTCTACATTAAGGGATCCACGAGCTTGGAATATGATATCCCAGAGGTCAGAGGAGCTAGGATTAAAACCAAGAATTATATACCCAGCAAAACTGAGTATAATACTTCAGGGGGAAGACTTTCAAGCATTCTTGATGAAAAGACCAGAGCTGAACAGAAAATCTGACTTTCAAATATAAGACTCAAGAGAAGTGTGAAAAGATAAACAGGAAAGATTAATCATAAAGGTCTCAATAAAGTTAAACTGTTTACATTCCTATATGGGAAGATGATACATTTAACTCCTGAGAACTTTATCATTATTAGGCCAGTTAAAAGGAGCTTATATAGAAGATACAGGTGTCAATTATGGGAGAACAATCTCTAAAAAAAAGATGGAGTGAGAAAGATAGAGTAGAAGGGTGAAGGAAGAGGAAGAATGGAGAAAATTATCTCACATAAAAGAAGAACACAAGGAAAAGCTTTCACAGTGGAGAAGAAAATGGGGCAGCAACAGGCAATGCTTGGATCTCACTTTCATTAGAATTGGTTCAAAGACGGAAGAATGTATACACACAGTTGCATATAGAAATACAATATATAGAGAAATATAACTTAGAGGGAAATAGAAGAAGGGGATAAGATAAAGAAGGGCATAATAAAAATGCTCTAGAGCACTACTGATTAGAGGAAGGCAAATTAAAAGAACTCTGAGGTACCAACTAACACCTATCAGAAATGACAAAAACTGGAGGAGATTAGGGAAAAATGGGCACACTAATAAACTATTGGTGGAGTAGTGAACTGGTCAAACACTCTAAAGGCAATGTGGAACTAGGCCCAAAGGGCTATAAAATTGTGCATATCCTTTGACCCAGCAATATCACTACTAGGTCTATATCCCAAAGAGATCAAAGAAAAAGGAAAAAGATTTCTATGTACAAAAATATTTATAGTAGCTCTTTTCTTTTCCAAAGAACTGGAAACCAAAGGGATGCTCATCAGCTGGAGAACGGTTAAGTAAGTTACAGTATATGATTGTGATGGAGTACTATTGTGCTGTGGGAAATGACAAGGGGGGGCAGTTTCAGAAAAACATGACAGGACCTATATGAACAGATACAGTGATGTGAAAAGAACCAGGAAATCACTGTGCATAGTAACAGCAATGTTGTATGATGACCAGCTATGAAAGACTTGATTATTCTGATCAATGTAATGATCCAATACAATTCCAAAGGACTCATGATAAAAAAAAAAAATGCTATCCAGCCCCAGAGAGAGAACTAATGAATTCTGGGCAAAAACTGAAGAATAATTTTCTCACTTTCTTTATTTTTCTTGCTTTTTAAAAAATATGGCTTATATGGAACTATTTTTGCATGATTTCACATGTATACTTGATATCATATTGCTTGCCTTTTCAATGGGTGGGAGAGAGAATTGAGAACTCACAATTTAAAAAGAAAAGAATGCTTAAAATAAATATTTTTAAAAGAGGAGAAGAGAAAATAAAAATCTTTCTAACTTGTTCTCTTCAGCTATTCTAAAACCAATAATAAGACAAGTAAAAACCTACTGTGGCCCTTCTACGGCCAAACCAGCTACAGCTCAGTCATTACACCCAGGAGCAAGCACAAAGAGTCCCAGCCCCCGCCCACAACAAAATTTTTAGATCCCTTCCCTGTAAGGAACTGAAAAAATAATCAACTTGAGATAAATTACATTGACTTAAAGCTATTTCCCTTTCGATGGCCACAAGATGTCAGTACAGGCACAGGGTTAAAATGAGCAGCAGTCTCCCTAGTGCAGGCAAGACCTTGCCACAAGAAAACACTAAAAGTTGCTTACATTCACTCCAAAGTCTGGAGATGTGGAACTCCAAATGGCCCCAATGCTTGCTGCAGCCAACATTGCTTCCACCGCATAAACACTGTTTGGTAAATAACCTAAAACAAAGAAACACAGGATACATGACTACAGAACACATTGAAGCAACCTCTGCTTCATGAGAGCATTTCCTTGGCTACTTTCCCATGCTCTGCTGTCCTGGCTCAGGTATTTCTTAGGCCAGAGGTGAAAAGATCTTATTGTTCTTATTCAGAGTAATTTACCCAGAAGCACAGGTGTGACTGGGTCCGGGAATTAAAAAGTGGTCATGTCACCCCCCCAAGTATTGCTCACTCTATAGAAAACAAAGGTCAGAAGCAAATCAAGGGTATTGTGTTTCCCACACTAATGCAGGTGCTTAATAACTACTAGGTAATGCAGAGGAGGCACATAGAGGCACTAAAGAAAATTCTGACTGAATTTGTTCATTCATTCATTTAACAAGCATGAGTACCTGCTTAGCATGAGCAAGGAAGGTCCTCTGTGTTTCCTGGCAAACAGGCATGCTAAGTGGCCACAGATGGGGAGCTATGGCCAAACAGAGTCAAGGAATCATTTCAGATGCTATTTCCACAGTCAGAACCAGAGTGAATACAAATCAATAAAACAATGGTGTTCTTGGAGATAAACTAAGCTGCTTTTCAATGCCAGTTGAATCATTATTTTTAAAAGTTATTGATGCCTTTTGTTTTTACATCATGTTCATTTCTAAATATAGCCCACCTGCCCCCTTCCCCAGCAAACTATCTTTTATAATAAGGATGAAAAAAAAATTTCACTAAACCAAACAAAGCTTGGTCATTATAAAGTGTCTAGTTTCCTCTTATTATTCTTCTATTTACATTGAGTAATCATTATGTACATCATTTCCCTAGTTCTGCTTATTTCACTTTACATCAACTCCTATAGACCTTCTTCATAACTGCTGTTTCTCATGGTATAGGACTATTCCATTACATTCATATGCCACAATTTGTTAAACCATTTCCAAATCAATGAAGTCACCTATATTTTTTACTGCCATATTTCATTGTATACATCTTCACGGAAAAACAAAGTACTAACATGCCTCCTATTAACCTCTCAAAAAGAACCCATTGGTTGAAAATGAATTAGGACCAAGCCACAAATTCACATTTTTCCAATGTGAAAATCCACTGTTAAGACTTAGCTCAAAGGAGCAAGTAACTACTCAAGACACTTATTCAGTACTTAGTCCAGGGAAGGTCTTTTAAGATCTACCTGGCTTCTTAATGACTAAAAAATGGCAGAAGTCTATTCTTCCTTATGAATAGATTATATGACTGACCTAAGCAAGATTTCCTGGAACAAGTTTTCCCAAACTGTTTCCTACTATTTCACTGATAAACAGAATAAATAATATCCTTTGAATTTTTTAGTTAAATCTTCTGTTTCCCTGTTCAGGGAAGGGAGTAAAATAAAGCAAACTTCTCAACACAAGGAATCATTCATTCCTTGTAAAGCTTCCCCCTCCCCCAAAACATGCAGTTCTAAAAGATCATATTTATAACGGAGCCAAGGAATACAAACAGTAAAGCTAGACTATGTTTAACTTAACATAAGAATTCTCCATGAGCAAGGTAGAAAGATGTAACCCAGACCATGTGAAAGGCTAAAAAGAAATTTTTCTTTTTTTTCCTTCTTTCTTTGTTTTTTTAAGGATAGGAAAAGTTCGGACTCACAGAAGCCCAGAGTTGGCAAAGATCTAGTCTAATTTACTTGCTTTAAAGAAAAGTAAACTGGATTCTAGAAGTGATTAGCACATAGTGAGTCAGTGGCAAAGGTGGCTTTAAAACCAAGATCTCCTGACCACCCAGTTCAGTCCTCCTGTCTTGTCACCATAATACTAACTTTACCTCCTGGGCTGTTTTTTTAAGTCCTGAAACAGATAAATTAAATATAGTGACTGCAAACATACTCACCTTTAAGTTGCTTCTAGCCTAGCAATGCTCCATGAAAACCAGGGTCTTCATCATAAAAGATACTAACCAGAATGGACCTAAGAAAGTAGGATTTAAGGGCCTGAAATAAACTGAACTGCTCTGGGAAATGGCCCAATTCTCCAGTTTTCTTCCAAAAATCAACAATCAATAAAACAAGACATATTCCTTAAATACCTACTATGTACTAGACAGTCAACTTACTTCCTTGTTACCTGTTAAATTTGGAAATTCTTACTTCTCACAGATAAACTTTTTCCTTCCATCTTTCCTAACACAAATTATATATAAAATGGTTTCTTGATATACACACACAAAAAAAATCAACATGTAAAAGGACCAGGCCCCAGGACTTTCCTCCCAATCTCCAAAATGGTTCCTCATTTTTCTCTAGTATTATAAGGAGTGAAAGTCAAACATAAAGAAACCTCAATCTCCCAAGGATAGATGGCAGGAAAACAATCAAGCATTTTTATATTTACTGAATTTTCTATGTGCACACTTTCTTACAGCTAACCAAACAAGCTCCTTCAAGGAATTTACAGATCTTGAATTCATCTGGGAAGATGGAAGTACATAATCTTGAAAAACTGTCCATGAAAACAAGACACTCCCACTTTGCATAAAAATGTACCCAAAAGTGAATGAAATTTAATTTCACAAATTATAATTTCAGATATTCTCTATCTTCACTGGCCCTTGGACAAGCAGTAGATCCTAACATCAACCTTATATTTCTCTACCTAGGAAAGTTCGGAACCACAGAACCCCAGAGTTAATAAAGACCTAGTCTTATTTCCTTGCTTTCTGGGTCTGCCTAGAACAAAAAGATTAACTTACTAATGAAGAATAATAATAAGAGAAGGGGACTTTTCTTAGTTGAATACTTTTATGAGTTGAAATATGCTTTTGCAATACAGGCAATTACATACTTGATGTACTTTGTTTATAATCTTGCTTTGCTTCTAACATTTTCTGACAATCTGATTGAAACTTCAGTTGGTAGTGCCACATTTTAAGAAGGGCATATGTGGAGGAAGGATACTGGAGACTATATTGTACAAGGAAGTGAGGAGGCTTAACCAGAAATCAAACAAGCCAGACTGTGGTGTGGTCTTATAGAAGAAAAACTGGATTTGTACAAACCTGGGCCCAGACAGTAGACCTAAGAAAGAAAGTTGGAAAGCGACGGGGTATGATTCCCTTATGATTAGAACTGACAGAAAGTAGAGCAGGACACCTGAGGAAGTAACAGGTTCCCGGCAATTAGAGGTCATCAAGCAGAGAATAAATAATCACTAGTCAGGAATGTTGTAAAGGGATTGCTCTTCAGGTAAGACTTGTGCCAGATCACCCCCTAAGGACCCTTCTAACTCAGATTCTCTGAGGGCATGGCTGTACTCTAAAACTAGATGTAAAAACTAAGAAGAGTCTATTTAGTAATTCCATTAGAAAAGCTGGTTTTTAAAAAGCTAAGCATGAAATGAAACTTGAAGAAAGGCAATCTGTTGCGGAAACCATGCACATCTACTTGTCACCACTCTTAGAACTGACAATGATAAAGTAACCCAAATGCTCTGTGACATTCCTCAGGGGGGCGGCTCCTGCCCTGAAAAAAAGTCCTAGCTTGGACCTGAGGCTTCGCTGTGATATTATATTTTACTCTCCAGAGTGGGAAAACCTATTGACATCTCTGTTTCTCGCATTTGAAATGGCTTTTTCTTCCAAGTTAATTATAATGATATATCACCAGATAAAAATATTTGATATAATATTAATACAAATTAACTTAATATAAAAATTAAGGTTTAATAACAATAATTTATCTCTAATTAAGATCAGACTCTCTGGAATCCCTGTCTTGCTAGGAATTTCAGAAGGGCCTACATTTTCAGGTAATTTACAGAAAACAAATAGGATACTACCTTTCTCATGCTTCTTAGTATTCCACTTCTTGCATTTTCAATATCCTCTTATAAAACAGCCTCAATATCTTTCTTTTTAGCTCTTAGGACATGTGCTGCTCCCTTAACTAAGAGTCTTTCTATGTCTCTGTCTACACTGCTAAAGCACCAGTGCTTCAGACACGTTACGTCTGGATGGTTCATGTCAACTTCCACACTAAATAACAGGTATAATAAATCAACAGAAATTAATAGTTAATATCCAAAATATCAAAATTATATCATAGAAAACAGTCTGGAGGAAAAAATAGTCTGATTTGTAAAAGGAAAACACGCCAAAAAAATTACCTGCTCAAAAAAATTTCAAAATTCTTTTTTAGTTGGATTCCTGTGACAATCCAAGAAAGCCAATCTCTTCCATGAGTCCCTTGAAATGTAAATAGCACCACCAATCAATTCCAAATGACCTCCCACATCACAAGCACCTGGGCATGGCATAGAATCTGCTCTCACTCTCTATAACCGAGTTTGTTCACCCCAACTTGCCCTTATACCAGTAGGTCTGGGATTCTCAGACAAGGGTATGTCACATTACTCCAACTGAAACTCTCTCAGGATCTAGGATCCTAGGATCCCATAATGGAGGGGGGCAGATACACTCCTCCTACTCGGCACCATAACTCCCAAGTCCCCATTGGTGTGTTTTTCCCATTTACACAAACTCGGTCACCAATGACACCATTAATCTTAAACAAAACATATACTTAATGATAAAGCAAAAAGACAAATAATCAAAACAACTGTTGCTCAATATATGTATGGCAAGTGAACAAGTGTAATCAGAGTTCACCCATAAACCTGTGTTGAACTATTCTACCAATACACAGCGTCCATGCGGGAGAGCAGGCACATAATTACAGAAACAGAGAAGGGAGGCACATGATGAGGAAACACTTCTTGAAGAACCTCACAATTAGACTTTAGGCTTTGACTTCTTTAGTCCCTCCAAGAACAATCCACACCACATGAAGCCACTCCATTAACTATTTCCTGTCTGGTCCTAACTTCTCTCCAACTAGGCAAAATCACTTCTCTTCTGCTCTCAAGCTGATAAAGAAGTGACAAGTTGTTTTAACTCACAATTACTTTTTTTTTTTTGCTTTTTGGAGGGCAACTGGGGTTAAGTGACTTGCCCAAGATTACATGGCTAGTTTTTCTCTGAGGCCGGATTTGAACTCAGGTCCTCCTGATTCCAGGGCTGGTGCTCTATTCACCGTGCCATCTAGCCACCCCTTCACAATTACTTTTAACAGGATGCTGAGAAACTGTCATGCTATATGTAAGGGAATACCAGGGCAGCTAGGTGGCACAGTGAGTAGAGCACCAGATCTGGAGTCAAGAAAATTTGAATTTAAATCCGGCCTCAGACACTTACAAGCTGTGTGAGCCTGGGCAAGTCACTTAACTCTCTCTGCCTCAGTTTCCTCATCTGTAAAATGAGCAGAAGAAAATGGCAAACCACTCCAGTATCTCTGCCAAGAAAACTGCAAATGGGGTCACAAAGAATTGGACACGACTGAAACAAATAAACAACAATACCTGAGAACTGAAAAACTAGGGAGGCAATCAAGACAAATCCAACCAACTCTTCAATAAACAGGATTCTACCTAGTCCAATCAGCTTTCAGCCAATCAAGTCTTTTCTCACAGCAAAATCTCGTCTTTCCTTCTGAATTTCTCTTTCAAACTAGAGAGAGAAGAGAACAACTGAGTACCTCTGAGGTTTCTCCTCTCTCACGCTGTAGAGGACACTGAAGGCCAATAAAGTCAAATAGCAATAGAATTCAACTCTCTTCCAAAGAGGATATGAGCAACTTCTCCAGCATTTTTTTAGCCAATCAGCAAAGCAATAGCCTCTCCTCCAATCAGCAAGTTCCCATCAAAGCAGCTTAGATTTTCCCATCTTCATACTCTCCTTCTGACCTCTTCACAGCCAGCTTTTCCACTTTCCAGGCCTCAAATCACGAGTGTCTTGTTGGTCAGGCAGGCAACAAGAACTCTCAGGAGTTACTATAGGTTAGGCACCGAGAAAACAAAAAAAAGCAAAAACAGTCCCTGCCCTCAAAGAACTTAGATACATTTAAAGCGTATGTAAGGTAAATAAAAGGTAATCTCAGAGGGAAAGGTACTAGCAGCTTCAGAGATGAGAAAAGATGGGCTTGAACTAAGGAAGTAAGGAAGATGGTCAACGTTCTGCATTAAGCTAAAGAAATCCATTTTTTATTCAGTGGTGGAAGTCAGAATGTAATGATCCTAAATTAATCTTCCCATATTCTCCACATAACTACTTGATTTACAACTTTATCAGTTATAACCTTAAAACTCCAAAAACAGTCAAATGTAAATAAGCTGAGAGTCCACAATGCTCTTTGGCCTCTGTCTTTCTACCCTCAAACACATCCTCTCAGTACATTCATCTAGAAGCAAGTTCTCCATCTAATACTCCCTCACATTTTATCTAAGAAACTACATTTCTTTACAAATTTATTTCATCCTTTTTCTTTCCATAAAAGTTATTTTCTACCCCTTTCAGTAACCAAATTGTTTGCATGCTACATGGACAGTACCTTTCAATCCTTCTCCACACCATGAATATTTGCAGTTCTTGACAAGTTAAAAATAATTACTAATAATAACAATAGCTAACATTTACATAGTACTACAATGCACCAGACACTGTGCTAAGCACTTCAGAAATATCTCTTTTGAGCCTCACAACAACCCTGGAAAGTAGGTGCTATTATTATAGAGGAGGAAACAAGCAAACAGAGGTTAAGAAACTTGCCCAGAGTCACAGAGCTATTAAGCATCTGAGGATAAATGTGCACTCAGATCTCCCAGACTCTATGCCCAGCACTCTATCTACTGTGCCACCTAGGTAAGAGGGAGTATGCAAATATTTGATATAATAAGCAAACTTTATATCAGATCAATACAAAACAAATTTTTCTCACTCAAGACAACCAATATAGGCAAAATACAAGCAAACAGCAATAAAACATGTTACCAAAATAAATATATATGAGAATAACATTATACAAAAGCACACATATACATATATAACAGTTCATAAACAAATAAAAATAAATAAAAGCAATGCATTATATAAAACAGTAAAATGCAAAATGTAATTGCATATAAAGACATATACTCACCATTACAAAATTATGTTTGGTTATATTAGTAATCATGTCTTCTCTGTAACATTTTATAAATGAATTATAAAGTATGTGAATGAAATGGAATATTACTGAATAAAGATTAATGATTATGAAGAATTTAGAGAAGAATGCAAAGACTTCTATGAATTGATGTATACTGAAGTAAGCCAAACCAGGAAAACAAAATCCACAATGATAATATTACACAATGATACAACATAAATGGAAAGAACAATAAAATAAAACTGGATGCTATATAATTATAATGACCGAGCTTGGCCCTGGAAAAGAGTTGAGAAAACATATCTCTATCCTTTCACTGCAGGGGTAAAGGGCAAATGGATAAGGAAAATTTTATATGCTATCAGATATGCCTAATGCATGTTATTTTTTTTCTTTCTTAACCTCCATTATAAGGAAAGGGGAAGGAAGAGGATTTATTTAGAAAACAAGGAATGAGGGAAGGGAGGAAGGAAGGAAGGGAAGGAGGGAGGAGGGAGGAGGGAGGAGGAAGGAAGGAAGGAAGGAAGGAAAGATGAGGGGTGGGGTAGGGAGGAAAAGGAAGGAGGGAACAAGCATTTCTTAAACCCTTAGTAGGTACAGGGAATTGTGCTAAATGCTTTTTATTTTCTCTGTCCTCAAGAGGACTCTGCCAGATGACCTTTAAGGTCTCACCCAGGCCAACTATTCAGTGATCTACAGAATGACCAAGCAGAACGCAGTAACACTGTCCTCTCCATAACAATAACATTTCTGCCAAGACTGAAAGCCAGTTTAGTAAGAGCTTGTTCTGGGCCCAGTGTATCTCATCCTCAGTACTGGCCCACCTGGACCACAAGGCACATGGGACACTTACCAACCACCCTGTCTCCTGTTTTCACTCCAATTTTCCTCATAGCAGCAGCGTACAAAGCCACACGTTGCCTTAACTCTCCAAAAGTCACCTTTACAATTTCTTCTTTGCCTTCCCCTGAAAAGAGAAGAAGAGGTTAATCATTTATGGACAATCAGAGAGAAGTCCGCATCTGCCAAAGAGTTATAAGATAGATTTCCAAACTGTACTGAGAAACATACTTTTTGTCCTAGCTTTTCACAGGTTAAGATCATATGACTTCAGCCATCAGTGTTCTTCTGAGACAATAAGAAAAACCTCATTTTAAATAAAAACTGTTTCAGATAAGCCACAAGAAAATGTTAGTCTATCAAAAAGCTTATGTATATTTAGGAAGTTCACTATTTAAGAGAAATCAGAAATAAATGCTTTAGCATGAACAAATAAAACATTATTTTTAAATGAGTAATTATCCCTCAACTTATCTTTGATGTGCATTGATACTAAAGTATATCAGTACAGTTGCCTAAACTGAGGTATACAAGTCTTCTCCTTGGTTATCAGGGAAATCTTCTGTTAATCACTTCTCAACAAAGCGCTTAGCACCATGCTTAGCACTTTGGAGGAACTTAATAAATGCTCGTCTGTTTCCTTCCTCCTTTCCTTCCCTCCTCCCTTGCCTATACTCCTTTCCT
>NW_027185573.1:848227-879463 GCF_028583685.1 Petaurus breviceps papuanus | reverse complement strand
TTCCTTCCTCCTTTCCTTCCCTCCTCCCTTGCCTATACTCCTTTCCTTCCTTTATTCTTTCCTTCCCTCCTCCCTTGCCTATACTCCTTTCCTTCCTTCCTTCTTTCCTTCCTTCCACATTACCAACATGATCACCTTCTATTGAGTAAAAAAATGGTCAGTAGCTTAGAATCCTACAGCTCCAAGAATGAGGCTCCAGCTGCTGCTTCAATAACAAGAGTTGGTATTTCATTGCATATTATTTTTGCACCACTCACTGGACCATGAAGGCAATGAACAGTTCGTGCAACAAAGCAAATAATTCTCTTCTGGGGCGGCTAGGTGGTGCACTGAGTAAAGCGCCAGCCCCGGAGTCAGGAGGACCTGAGTTCGGTTACGGCCTCAGGCACTTAACACCCACACAAAAAAAACTAGCCGGGGGCAGCCAGGTGGCTCAGTAAGAGCACCAGCCCCAGAGTCGGGATGACCTGGGATCAAATCTGATCTGATAACTTATCACCACACCCAGAAATAACTGGCCGTGTAACCTTGAGCAAGTTAGTTAACCCCAATTGCTTTAAAAAAAAAAAAACTAGCCGGGTATCATTGGCCAAGTTACTTAACCCCTATTTTGCCCTCCAAAAGACAAAAAACAAAACTGTATTATACTAAAGAGACACTTAAAAAAACTTTAAAAATAATAATAATAATTCCCTTCTACTCTGTTTTATAAACCAGAATCAAATACATCAGGTTTGCTTAAAGCAAGGTGCACCTGAAGCTGCCTTCATAAATTTTGCCTGGGGACTGACTTTGGGGTTTAGTAAGCCTAGATGCCTCCAAGTCACTGACCCTGAGATTAGAATGAAGAGCAGAGAGGCGGCTAGGTGGCACAGTGAAGAGAGCACCAGCCTTAGAGTCAGGAGGACCTGAGTTCAAATCTGACCTCAGACACTTAGCACAAAAATCTTGCTTTAAGCACCTTGGGCAAGTCACTTAACCCCAACTGCCCTCTAAAAAAACAAAAAATTAAAATTAAAAAAAAAAAGTGAAGAGCAGAACTGGAAGGTGGGACAAATCAGGAGTCCTTTCCCTGATGCTTCAGCACACTTCTTTTCCCACAATGAATATGTTCATACGTGTAAACATATGTTGCTGTTGTTGTTTTTAAAGAAAGTTTAGGATGGGCTATATTATTGGATTGCCTCATTTTAAACAAATCCCAATATAGTAAAGTAGACATCTGAAGGCTGTGCTTCTGACAATCTCTTACATCCAAAATAAAACCCAGAAGTAAGTCAAAAAAGGCCTCCAAATAAAGGCCACAAAGGCCACACACTAAAATTCATGTAGTTTTACTCACAAAAGAACCCATACTCATGGACTACTTACTCTTATTTTACATGGAATTTTAATAAGCCTAATTATTTGGTTTCCAAGCACACAGCAGACTAGCTGCAGTAAATTATAAGAGGGAAGGTGGGAAAAGGACAAAAACTACCACTGATGAGTACTATAAGAGTAAAAGTGAGATCTCACTATGAGGGAGGAGACAGAAAAACTGTTAGAACCAAATGCTCAACTAAAAAGGTTAACTGGTTAGGGCCACTTAATATGGGGCTGAACAGCCCCACATAATTCAACAAGCCCAAATGACATCAACATATTACGGCATAATACAATAATATTAGTGATAATAATCTTTTCCATTTATGTTGTAACTGCAGTGTTTACACAGAGTTTTCCTCACAACCAAACTGTGAGGGAGGCTTTTCGAGCATCAGCATCCCCATGTTACAAACGAGGAAAATGCAGCTCAGCAAGGCCAGAGAACCTGCCCAGAGTCACTTAGCCAGCAAAGGGCACAGACAGGATACAAACCTAGAGCTCTCCAGACTCTACGTTCCATTTCCCTTCCCCTGCACGAGGCTGCCCTTCAAACAAGCAAAGATTTCCAATATAATAAAAGTTTTGCTGCTTAGAAAGGAATGAGCTTTGGGAGAAAGTGGGCAATGCCAGGCAGAAAGGGGGGAAGAGCTGAAGAAATACCTCGAGTTGGGCAAAAAAGACTGCCCTGAGCTGCCAGAGCAGCTGGAGTGGACATCACAGTGTGCGGTCACTTGGGCCTTGGTATTTTGTAAAAGGAGAAAAATAATGAAAAGGTAGCAAGTACATCCCAAAACAAATCAGCCTAAATGAAGCAGTGACAAAAAGCATGTGTTAAGCCCCAGGGAGGCCAGCTGAGTCCTGAGGAAGCAGGCTAGTGCGTCTGGCGCCCTGGTGGCATGCCTGAATTATCCCTCCCTTCAGTCACTGCTGCAGGGGCCTAGGTCTGTCATTCATACTACTCCAGAAATGGAAAATTAAAAGCCTAGTAAAATCCAACCTAGCAAGTGTCCTCTATCTGAATTAGACCAGCTGAGCTACTATCAATTTCTGCTCCCTAGAGCCCAGCAGTATATGACACACTGACAATATTAGATAAAATTTCAATGTATGTAAAAGTCCAACTTTACAAAAAGCAAATAATTAGGAAATGACTATTCACTTCATAAAAAGAGTAACCACACTTTCTTGACAAGACAGTGAATTTAAAAATTATTTGTGCATTTAAACAGCATTTGAAAATAATTTACTCAATTTATCAGGAATATAACTATTAAAATAAATTGATACATACCTGCACATTCTATTTTCTAAAGGAGAAAAAAAAATCTGATGGGAAAATCACTGGGCCAAGTTTTGGCTGATTTGAGTTCTAGCTCCACCAGCACAACTAACTGGATATGTATGAGTTTACTCCAGTAACACGGAACCCTGTGCTGCCATTTCTTCATCTATAAAGTGGCAGCTCCCCACTGGTATCTCAGAAATAATGAGAACATAATGGAAATCTTTTAGCAAGTGAATATGAAATAGAGAGTCCAAATAATGTACTCTTCTTTTCCCCAACTGATAAATGGTAAAGGGATAGGAACAGATATCACGAATAATTAGAGAAATGCAAATTAAAAACAATTGTGAAGTACTACCTCACATCTATCACACTGGCTAACATGACAGAAAAAGAAAACAACAAATGCTGGAAGGCGATGGGGGAAAATAGATAGACTAGCGCTTTCGTTGGCAGAGCTGTGAACTGGTCTGACCCCTGTGGAGGACAATTTGGAACCCTTTCCTAAGGGCTATCAGACTGTTTGTACCCTCTGACCCAGCAATACCACTGCTAGATCTATGTACCGAAGAGATCAAAGGAAAAAGAAAAGGATTCACATGTACAAAAACATTTACAGCACGTCTTTTTGTGGTGGCAAAGGACAGCAAACTGACGGGATGCCCATCAACTGGGAGAACGGATAAAGAACGAAGGTATATGAAGGTGCTGTAATACTACTGAGGCATATACAAGACGTGATGAAGGAGAAGGCTTCAGAAAAACCTGGGAAGCCTTACGTAAGCTAATGGAAAGTGAAGTACACAGAACTAGAAGGATAATAACCTTCCCAGTAACGGCAACAGCGTAAGAATAAATAACTGAGAAAGATTTAATAACTCCAAAAACAATCCCAAAGGAATCGTGATGAAAGCTATCCACCTCCAGATGTAGAGTGGATGGGCTCAGTGTCAACTGAAGCATAGTTTTTACTTTTCCTTTTTTCTTTTCAGAACATGACTAATGCATAAATATGTTTTATATTACTTCATATGTATAATAGGCACTATAATTCTTGCCTTCTTAATGGGGAGAGGATAAGGAAACGGAGAGAATTTGGAAATGAAAATAAAAATAGAACTGGATTAATTTTAAATTTAAATTAATCTTTAAAAATACTATCCTCTTCTTGCTAAAAGCTAACAAGATCTCTGCCAGACTTGGACCACCAGAGTGTCTCCTCTAGCACAGGGCTCTGCACACAGCAAGGGCTTAATAAACGCTTATGGTACTGAAATGGCAGCTCGGGCACTTGCACCGTGCCCAGAATAGAACCTGAAGTGAGGAGTGAAGACTCACTTGCAGCATACAGAGCAATCTTGTCATTTTCCTTGTGCTTCAGAAGGTTTTCAGCATAATTCAGAAGACTGCCTTTGAACCACTCAGGCACATCAGCAATTCCCTTTGATGTATCAACAACCTGGAGAGAATGACAGTGCAAACTAAGACCCAGGAAATCATCACAGCAGTTTTCTAAGCTATCCAACTAGAAAATCAGCCAACTCATTGATCCAAAGTACTCTTTAAAAGGGATTTAAGTGTGTTAAAAACTTTCCAAATAGCCTTGAAATGAAGAGTAGACATTAATGCCAGGCATACTGAATTTTCTCCATTTCTTTTAAAGAAAATCAGCCTACTTTCCAAGTGAAAACACCAAAGGTAATCCAAGAGAACAGACTAAAAACTAAGGACTACACTCAGTGTCCAATGTAATTTTCACTGAAATTCTATTCAGTGCTGCTTCTTCAGTAACTCACAGGTTTGCTATTTTTACCAAAATATATAAGGATATAACTTTGTCAGTGTTTTGCCCACTATGAACTAACCACATCTCTGCACCACACAAAACAGATAGGGAAGTAGGGCAAGGGCTGAACCTGGGACTTTACTGGTATAGGGAACTTTCAGTGTGAGACTTCCCTCCACCCGTACGGATTAGCAACTTTTCTTCACCTTAAATCTTAGAAAGTTGCCTGGGACTAAGAGATTAAGTGACTTAGCTATCCTCACACAGCAATTAAGTGTCAGCAGGAAGACTTTAAATCCAGGTCTTTTGGACTCCAAAGCCAGCTCTCTATTCACAATATTGCACAATAACAGGAAGAATAAGCTGTGAATAACAGGTCTCCTTCCCTCAAGACCCCTGATGTAGAGTTTTGTAAAGTTATCTACATTAAGAGTAAAAACCTAGAAAAGATATACTCACCTCATCATACATACGAGAGAAGACAATTCCACTGAATTTCCAGAACTCTGCCCAGAAATCTGAGTATGACTCCACTGACCACTGATACAATTCATTATAATTGGCTAAAAGTAAAGAAATTGGAATCACTACATAAGTAAGGTTCTGTAGGAATAATTCAACACTGCAACAAGGTGCTTCATTTTTGTTGGGAGGAAGTTCATGCAATTACACTTTTGGAGAGTGTAGTTCAGTAAGAAAGAAATTTAGGAACAAAGAAAATCCAAATAAAGATACCCATAATGGATAGCTACTATTCATAGTCACCTAAAAGTGACTACGAGAGTAGTTTGTTATTTCAGAGGTCAACAATTACTAATTGGATAACAGTATTCCACTTTAGGAGAAAGACACTGGTGGAACTCAGGCTAAAGAGAATGGAATATTAAAATAGAAAAAAATAATGTAAGATAAATGGAACACCAGTTCCATTCAAATACTTCAGGGGCAGGCTCCAGCAATGGAGGAAAAAGCCTTTTGTTGACTTCAATGTAATTTCTTGAAAAGTTACTGGTAATGCCACCATACCAAGTCACCCACTAAGTTCACGGTTATGGTGAAAAGCAAACTTCACTTAAGATTCCCAAGACTTGGGTTTGATGTCCAGCTCAGACAATTACAATATGTGCTTAGGCTTAAACTTCCTGGGCTTCAGTTTCCCCATCAATGAAAATTAATTAACTTCATTTCCTAGTGACATAAAGATAAGATTAAAGCCTTTCAAAACTGTCAAGTACCACACATACATATACATGTGCAACTACTCATACTCATCACCCCTCCTCCCCTGTGAAGGACAAGTTCATCTGCTTCCAAGGTGATCAGGGCCAAGAGCTCTGACAGAACTGGATCAACCTGTACTTCAAGAATGAAGAAAGAGCTCAAACACATCGGGACAAGATGAAGCACTCTAAAGCTCTGCAGCGTCTTTGGTCCAACGAGGGCAGAATATGCTCCAGACTGGAATATGCTCTAAGAAGGCCCGTTCTTAATCAGAAAATACATAGTTAGTTACAGTAAAGAAGAAAAGGAAAAAAGGTAACTCCTAGGTCAATTACTCTGTCCATTCCACCAATCAAGTACTTATTTAATCCAAACTGTGTGCTCAGCCCTGTGCCTGAGGGTACCTGTGGACCCCAAGAGGATGTGTATAGCCTGCTCTGGACTACTTACAAACCAACCGGGAAGAAAAAAAGGAAGATCCCTGAAACAATAGGCAGCACATGATTCACAGGTAAATATTACTTTACTACAAAAATTTCACAGATACTCCCTTCACCAGTAGAGATGCCAACCCCTCCCATGACTTGCTTACTAACTCTGCCTTCGACACCAAACGGGGAGTCATAGTTGAAGCACTGGATGTCAGGACCCTGAAAGCTGTTGACAGGCTAGAGCAAGGGGTCAAATCAAAGAAGATGATATTTAATGTGGAGAAAGTAACTATGTACATAGAAGACAGTAAACCAAAGGTAAATCTCAGAGGAAGGGAGGTGGGAATGGCCTCCTACAGAAGGCAGGATCTGAGCTGAGTCCTGAAGGAAGCCAAGATGAGGGAGAACATTTCAGGCACAGGGACAGCCAATGAAAAGGCACAGTCAGTAGATGGAGTATCACATAAGCCATAGTAAGGAGGCCAGTACATCTGCCTCAGACGTGTGGAGGACTAGAAAAGTAGTAAGGGACCAGGGAGTGAGGGGCTTTAAATGCCAAATGAGGCTTTATATTTGATCCTGGAGATAACAGGAAGCCAGGGGAGTTTAGTAAATACAATACAGGCTGTGAAGGCGAAAATGAAAAGATCAGACAACAGACTGGATGTCTGGTGGAGTATGTAAAAGCGAGGAGCTGAGGATGCCACTGAGGACTCAAGGCTGAGTTACCAAGAGGATGGGGACGCTCTGGACAAATAGTAAAGTTGAAAAGGGAAGGGGTTGGGGGGCGGGGATAAATAGTTCTGCCTTAGACATGTTGGATTTTAGATTCCTAAAAAAACATCCAATGTGAAATATCCAAAAAGTCGTTGGTGACATGGGGGTGACTTAGGGAATTTGGGGCTGCATGTGTGGATCTGGGAATCATCTGCATAGGGAGGATAAAACCGAACTCCTGGAAGCTGATGAGATCTACAAGTGAAATAGCACAGAGAAGAAAAAGAAGAATGTTCAGGACAGACTCTTGGGGTCACCGACTGTTAGTGGCTGTGACTTGCAAAAAAATCTGAGAAAGCATGGTCGGGCAATGAGGAGGAGAATCAGAAAAGAGCAGCCACAGAATACCAAGGAGCAGAGAAGGTCCGGGGCAGCTGGTGGTGCCACGGTGCACACAGCACCAGGCCTGCAGTCAGGAAGACTCATTCTCCTGAGTTCAACTGTGGCCTCAGACACTGACGAGCTGTGTGAGCCTGGGTGAGTCACTTAACCCTCAGTTTCCTCACATGTAATAAATGAGCTGGAGAAGGAAATAACAAACCATCCCAGTATCTGTCCAAAAAAAAAACCTAAAAGGGGTCACAGAGAACCAGACACAATGGAAAATGAATGAACAACAAAAGAGAATATCCAAGAGTGGATGGTATCAAATGCTTCCAAGAAGTCAAAAAGGATCAGGATTAAGAAAAGGCCATTAAAATTTGGCAATCAAACGATTACTGGTAAATTGAAAGAGAACCGTTCTCAGTTGAAAAATGAGGTCAGAAGCCAAGAAGAAGATGGAAGGCATAGAAGCAAGTGAGAGAAAAGAGGTGAAGCACCTAGTGTAAGAGTCAGCTTTCTTGAAGATTTTAGTTGAGAAGGGAGGAGAGGCACAGGACCAAAGCTACAGGGAATGAGCGAGTCAAGCAGATGTGTTTCAGCATGGAGGCCAGGATCACCAACTAAACGTAGGACAAACACATTCGAAGGAAAGAGGCTTTCAGTGAGGGAAACCTTAACAAGTTATCTTGTGTGACACTTCACAAGGGTAGAAAAAAATATTTTAAATGTCTATAAACGACCTGGATAAAGGCATAAATCACATGCTTATCACATTTTTGGCCGACATATAACTAGGGTAGTTAAAAGCCAGGATCCAAAAAATTTTCAACAGGTTAGAATATTGTGATGCATGTAAAATTTCACACTTGAAATTAAAAAAAACCTTCACAAGTAAAAGACAAGAGAAACATAGCCAGATACTAGTGTGCCTGAAAAGATCTACGAGTTTTAGACTGGACTACAAGTTCAATACAAATTAAGTAGGAAAAGAAATTGAAACTGGAAACTGAGGGCCTCGGTTCGAATCTCTGCTCCGCTACTTCCATCCTGTTACTTCAACCTCTCTGGGCCTGTTTCCTCATCTATAAAAGGAAGGAGTGAGTTCAGATGGTCTCAAAGGTTCCATCCAGTTCTAAATCCCATGAGCAGGTGCACCAAGTAGAGAGCTGTGCTACTCATTTTAAGAAGGGCCTGTGGCATTATGTAGCTAGAATGAGGCTACAGTTTCCAAGAGCCCCCCAAGACAGAACACAGCACAAGGGAGTCAGCAGAGACAAAGCGAACCAAGCCAGTGCTGTTGAGAAGAAACAGTCACAGGGAGCAGTGAGAGAGAATGGAAACAGGTCAGGCTAGCTGGGATTCCTGACAGATGCGGGCCCTAAAGTGCACAGAGGCCCAGTGGTTCTTATAGGTTCTTACCAAGATCAAGCAGCACTAGAAACTGTGAGGAGCAGGAAACCTGGACCTGCTGCCCAGGTCTTGGGGGGTTGGGGAGGAGGGAGTTTCTTGTGAATTGGGTTACTGTAGGCTCTACTCTGATGGGGTAATTCAGAAGATCTGAGCCTCCCAGGTAAACTACAGATAAGCAGAGTAGTATACCTTTCCCTCAAATAGATCATATGGATAAGCAGGCAAGTATCCAAGCACAGAAATAGGATGGCAAAGAGTATTTGTATTTTGTCATATGAAGACTGGTTGAAGGAACTGAGGGCCTTTGACCCACTAAAGACTTAACGGGACACATAACAGCTCTTCAGGGCAAGTACTTGGAAAACTGCCACATACATTATAAAATATTTGGGAATCTACTTGCCAAAACAAACCCAGTAAGTAATTGTGTCCATAAAAACAATTACAAACACTTTTCACACAAATAAAGTCAGATCTAAATAACTGGAAAAACATCAGTTGCTCATGGCTAGGTCGAGCTAATATAATAAAAATGACAACTTTACCTAAATAAATTTACCTATTTAGTGCTATACCAATCAATCTACCAAAAAAATTATTTATGGAGCTAGAAAAAAGTTACAAAGTTCATCTGGAAGAATAAAACGTCCAGAATATCAAAGGAATTAATGAAAAGAAATGCTAGAGAAGGTGGCCTAGCCATACCAGATTTTAAACTGTATTATAAAGCAGCAGTCTTCAAAACTACTTGTTTCTGGATGAGAAATAGAGTAGTGAGTGGATCAGTGGAATAGAACAGGTACATGAAACACAGTAGTCAATGACTATAGTAATCTTCTATTTGATAAACCCAAAGACTCCAGCTTCCGGGATAAGAATTTACTATTTGACAAAAACTGCTGGGAAAACTGGAAAAACTGTCACATAGCAATAGTTCAGCTTGGGCCCAGGGGCAAAACTAGGTAGAAGTCACCAAGAGGTAAATTTAAACTTGATGTGAGGTAAAACTTTTTAACAATTAGAGCCTTCCACAGGTGGAATGCTCTGCCCTAGAAGACAGTATGATGAAGCTAGGAAGCAGAATGGATGGTGCCCTTTCAAATCAGAGTCAGGAAGACTCTAAGTTTAAATCCCACCTCAGACACTCCCTAGCTGTGTGACCCTGGGCAACTCCCTTAACCTTTGCCTGTCTCTGTCTCCCCATCTGTAAAACGGGGATGATAAAAGCACCTGCCTCACAGGGTTGTTGGGAGGTTAATGAGATCATATTTGTAAAGTGCTTTGCAAATCTAAAGCACTACACAAATACTACCTATAATATTACCATCATGCCTCCTCATTGACTGGAGGTTTTCAATCAAAGGCTAACTGACCACTCCTCAAGCAGCTGGTAGAAGAGATTCTTTATTCAAACCCAGGTGGCCCTAAACAACTTTTATAAAATGTACTGCACACCCCCACTAGGGAAGGCCTTCCTCTTCCTCTGCACCTCTGTGAAATCCTCTTTCTCCAGACTTTCAGAGGCCCAACTCCCAATTTCATGAAATAACCAATCTGCCTACCATCTTGTCTCCTGATTATCTGTATTGTCTGCACCATTCATTTAACATATAGCACTTCCTACCTAATGCTTTCATTTATGTGTATGTGTTTCTATTTACAAACTCTATATATGGCCCTCCAAAATCTGGTTCAGCCTTCCTATCACTCCCCTCCACACACTCTCGATTCCACCCAAACTATCCTATTAGCTGTTCCCAGAAGCTGACATGGTGTTATCCATCTCCAACTTTTAAAATTCTTATCCTTCTTCAAAACTCAGCTCCAGTGCCCAGAGAAGGCTTTACTGATTTCTCTTACCTCCTTAAATGTTCTTTTCTATGAATCTCTTCTTTGCCTCCCTCACACCCTGCCCTATACACTAATCCAGGTATGCTTACATCTGACCTGGTAGAACATGATCTATTTAAGGGAAAGGTGTACGCTCCTCTGTGAATCTCCAGCCTCTAGGACACTACCTAATACATACTTCAGGCTTATCCCCCACAATGTCTTCCCCATAGTAGGGGTTCAATGTACATTTGTTGATTACTGAATAGGGAAAAGGGGTCATCTTGCCAGTTTCCAAAGAAAAGAGCAATCTGAGACTAGCCTTATTATATGGCCCCCTAATTACATACAGTGCTAGGGTCATAGAGCACTTTCCCTACAGCCCCCTGGAAGAATACTGTCAGACACATCTACTCAGCTGGAATGTTTTCAGGGAGGAAAAAGGTTGAGAGGATGCACTGACAGCAAACCAGACTTAGGGAAGGTAAACATAAAGAAAAGCCATCGGACTGCATGGGTGTGACTGAATCCTCTCCTTCTGCATGTCAATGAAACAAGCATTACCAACAGAAGGTGGAGCCTATGGCTCTTGGAGTCTTACTTAAGGCAGGGGTGAGGATCATGGAGTTAAGGCCCCATGTGGTCTTCTAAATCCTTAAGTGCAGCCTTCTAATTGAATCCAAATTTTTTTTTATAAAATTCAGCCAGAATAGCTGGTCACGCACAGGATGGGTCCTGATTCTCTAGCTCTAAAAAGCCAAAATGAGGATGGTACAAAAACCAGAATGGTCTAGATCAGAGGTATCAAACTTCAGGGAGAAGTGGCCCCTACTCCCGAGTGTGGCCAGAACAAGATTAAAATGTAACTGGGAAACAATAAAATAACAAAAAATGCAATAAAACACAGATAATATTACATTTTAAAATTAAATCAATACGAAGCCCACAGGGATTCTTCTGTACAGATTAGTAGCCCCTCTTTTCTATCCAAGTTTTACACCACTGGTCTGGATTCTAATGTTAGGAAGTTTCCATTTGTGGGAACTCTTCAAGCAAAGGTTTGAAGGCAGGAAATAACGGGAAACAGTGGTGTCATCTCTGCAAGGCCCTGTATTGACTCAGAAAACCACAAGTTAATTACATTATCTACCTTGTATTGTATTTTTATTTCATTATTAAATATTTCCCGATGACATTTTGATCTGGTTCTGGTCCAGGCAGCCCTTGGGAGTTCTGATGGCTTCAGATGGGCTCAGTTCCAGTTTGACTTCTCAGCTATAGAGAATTCCTTCTCTGATAGGAATAGGGCTCTTTCAAGTCACCCACAAAAATCCCTCCCAGGTCTGTGATTTAGGTCCCAACTTCCAACTCCAACCAGCAGCAGAGTATTGCATATCCCCATCCCAAAGGGTGGTTGGCAAAGTATTTTGTCTAGGTAGCCTTCCCCCCACCCCCCACTTGGGAAACCTGAACCACACTCAGAAATGAATGACTATTGCCAATGGCATGTGTGAAACAGGGCATGATGGAAAGAACCCTGAATCTGGAATCTAGGTACCCATACTTTAATCCTGGTTCTGCTATTTAACTTGGGTGATGCCAGAGAGTTCTCTTCCCCTCTCACAGGCAGTTTCTTCCTCTAAAAATGAGGGGTTCCCTCCCAACTATAAATCCCATGATCTTTATGGACGCCATATATAATAAAATGGGAAAAGCATTGAATGCTGTAAAATAAGGGGCTGGACTAGGTCATTTCAAGTTCTGAAATTCAATCACTAAAGCAGGGGTGGAGAACCTGGAACCTGGAGGATACATGAGACCCTAAAGGTCCTCAAGAACAGCCCTTTGACTGAATCCAAACAACTCGGAACAAATCCCCTCAATAAAAGGATTTGTTCTATAAAACTAGGAATCAATCAAAAGGCTGCACCCAAGGACCTAGAAAACCACATGTGGCCTGGAGGCTGCAGGTTCCCCACGCCTACAGAGGATCCTAAGTCCAAAGTGACAGGCAAGTCTGCATAAGAAGGCACATTTATGGAATGCCAGAGGAGGGAAGGAGGCCCCAAATCCCGGCCTCTCTGGCTCCCTCATCCATCACCAGCAGGGGGCAGCTGAAGGGCGGGGCTCCTTCCCAAACTCCAGGGCCCGTCCTCACCCGGGGCAGCACCGACCAGGGAAGGATGCGGAGGCTCGGGGTTCACGGGGCTCCTGGGCTGGGGAATGGGTGGGGAGGGGACAACAAAAACAGCTGCCCAAGCCCAATGTGTGGACACGTGCGCTTCCTCCTGTCTGGAGAGGGCCCACGGGAGGGGAAACTGAGGCACGGAGCCAGTGCTTTTTCAAACACACCCCTATCTCTGGTCCCTCCCACACACAACTCCTCTCTCCAACCCCTCCCTGCACTGACAGAGGGGTAAACTGAGGCACAGAGGGGGGGTTCTCCACCTACACCCTTCCCCCCTCGTTGACAGGAGGGTAAACTGAGGAGCAGAGGGCGGGGCTCTCCACCTACGCCCCCTCCCCCTCGATGATTGGAGCGGTAAGGAGAGGCCCCCCGCCCCGGCCCGGCCCGGCCCCTCACCCAGCGCGGGCCCGCGGCCGCAGCGCACGGCCGCCCGGAAGCGGTCCATCTGCGCGTTCCTCTTGCCGTCGGGCTCCCACATCACCTGCGCCTCCATGATCTCCTCGTGCCCGGCCCGCGCCTCCTTGGACATGGCTGCGGCTCCGGGGCCGGGCCCGGAGGCAGCGGCGGCAAGGGCCGGGAGGAGGGCGGCCGGGGCCGGGGTCGCGCGCCCTCCCTCCCTCGCGCACGCCCCCTTCACAGGCGGGCACCGGCAAGAGCGCCGCGTGCGCGCGTCCGAGCGTGCGTGCGCGCCCCGGCAGGGCCCCCGCGCCGGCTTCTCCCGGATCTGGGCAGCGGCCGCGGCTGCTGCGGGAGCGGAGGGTACTAGGGCTGAGCGCGCGAACAGCAGGAGCGTACGTCCCGCCGGACGTCCCAGAGCCAAATGAGCTGAGTCCTTCCGCCGCCCTCCTCAAAGCGGCCCTCCGCCCCGCCCCGCCCCGCCCCACCCCCAAGGGCCGATGGCTCCGCCCTCTGGCTGCTGGCCCCGCCCGCTAACCTTCGCTCAGATACTCAGACCGACGTAACCTTCCGCCACCTGTCTGCCAGGGCGGAAAAAGAGTGCTCCCAAACGTCTTGCCCTGTCCTGCCCCGCCCCGGCTCAGGCCAAGGATGCCCTTCTCGGTCCATTGTGCCCCAGCTTCCCAGGGAGAAAGAATAATATTTCTCATATCTAGAGCTCCTTCCAAAATTAAAGAAACAATTCACCTTCATAAAGTAGGTTAGTCTTGATTAATAATAATAGCTAGTAGCACTTTAAGGTTTACAAAGTGCTTTGTAAATATTATCTTCATTCGGTAGGCGAAGACCTGGATTCGAGTCTCCTCTCTGAAACATAGTAGCTATGCGACCTTAGGCAAATCACTTAACCTCCATCTCCTGTTCAATGATAATAACAGCCCTCCCTCCAAGGATTGTTGTGATGATTAAATGAGATACTGGCAAACCTTCAAGGGCCATAGAAATAATAGTTAACACCTCTTACCTCCGAGGGTTGTTCTGATGAAAATAAATGGGAAAATATATGTAAAGTTTGTGTATTGCATATAATATTTGAAAATATGTATAAAATGTTATAGCCCAAAGGGCTATAAAACTACATACATACCCTTTGACCCAGCAGTGCCACTCCTAGGTCAGTATCCCAAAGGGATCATAAAAATGGGAAAAGGACCCACATATGCAAAAATATTTATATCAGCTTTTTGTGTGGCCAAGAATTGGAAATTGAGGGGATGTCCATCAATTTGGGAAGGGCTGAACAAGTTATAGTATGTGAATATAATGGAATACTATTGTTCCGTAAGAAATGATGAGCAAACAGATTTCAGAAAAACTGGGAAAGACTTACATGAACGGATGCAAAGTGAAATGAGCAGAACCAGGAAACTATTGTACCCAGTAACAGCAACATTGCTCAATGATGTATTGTGAATGATTTAGCTCTTCTCAACAACACAATGATCCAAGATAATTCCAAAGGACTCATGATGGAAAATGCCATCCACATCCAGAGAAAGAACTATGGACTCTGAATGTAGATCAAAGCAGACTATTTTCTCACATTCTTTATTTTTCTTATGTTGTTTTTTAACTTTTGGTCTGTTTCTTCTTTCACAATATGACTAATATGGAAATGTGTTTATATGTATATGTAATGTGTATGTGTGTGTGACCTGTTGGGGTTTAGACTCTGCCCGCCCTGCTGATGCCAAAAGCTGTTGCAGTTAAATGATGTATTATGGTAAAACCATCTCAAAGAATTCAGTCAGACCACCTCTAATCCAAATATAGGCATTTATTGAGATCCTCCAAGAGGAACCAGCAATTTCAGAGAAAACCAGATGAATTTTTATAGGGTAAAGAAGCAATTACATGGGCGGCCAGGTAGCACAGTGAGTAAGAGCACCGGCTCCAGTGTTGAGAAGACCGGGAGATCGAATCCCGGGCTCAGACACTTAGCACCCACCCAGAAACACCTGGCCGTGTAACCTTGAGCAAGTTACTTAACCCCAATTGCTTAGGGGTGGCCAGATGGCTCAGTGAGTAAGAGCACCGGCTCCAGTGTCGGGATGACCTGGATCAAATCCGGGCTCAGATACTCAGCACCACACCCAGAAATATACTGGCCCTGTAACCTTGAGCAAGTTACTTAACCCCGATTGCTTAAAAAAAAAAAAAGAAGAAGCAATTACATACTAAATCAGGAAGAGATAAAACAGAGAAAGAAAATTATAGACCAATCTCCCTCATGAATATAGATGCAAAAATTCTAAATAAAATACTAGCAAAAAGACTACAGCAACTTATCTCAAGAATAATACACTTTGATCAGGTAGGATTTATTCCAGGAATGCAAGGATGGTTTAATATTAGGAAAACCATCAGTATAATTGATCATATCAACAATAAAACTAGCAGAAACCACATGATCATCTCAATAGATGCAGAAAAGGCTTTTGACAAAATACAACATCCATTCCTATTAAAAACATTAGAAAGTATAGGAATAAATGGAGCCTTCCTTAAAATAATAGGTAGCATTATTTAAAGCCATCAGCCAGTATTATATGTAATGGGGAGAAGCTAGAAGCATTTCCCATAAGATCAGGGGTGAAACAAGGGTGTCCACTATCACCCCTCTTATTCAACCTAGTACTAGAAATGTTAGCAGTAGCAATTAGAGAAGAAAAAGAAATCAAAGGAATCAAATTAGGCAAAGAAGAGACCAAGAAGAGACTCTTTGCAGAGGATATGATGATATACTTAGAGAATCCTAGAGAATCAAGTAAAAAACTACTTGAGACAATAAATAAATTTGACAAAGTTGCAGGATATAAAATAAACCCACATAAATCCTCAGCATTCCTATATATTTCCAATGAAATTCAACAGCAAGAGATAGAAAGAGAAATCCCATTTAAAGTTACTGTAGACATTGGGAATTACTGCCAAAACAAACCCAGGACCTGTATGATCATAACTACACAACACTTTTCACACAAATAAAGTCAGATCTAACTAATTGGAAAAATATCAATTGCTTGTGGCTAGGTCGAGCTAATATAATAAAAATGACAATTTTACCTAAATTAAATTATATATTTAGTGCCATACCAATTAATTTACCAAAAAACTACTTTATAGAGCTAGAAAAAATAGTAACAAAATTCATTTGGAAGAATAAACGGTCCAGAATATCAAGGGAATTAATGAAAAGAAATGCTAGGGAAGGTGGCCTAGCTATACCAGATTTCAATCTGTATTACAAAGCAGCAGTCATCAAAACTACTTGGTACTGGCTGAGGAATAGAGGAGTGGATCAATGGAATAGATTAGGCACACGAGATTCAGAAGTCAATGACTATAGTAATTTGTTTGATAAACCTCCAGACCCTGGTTTTTGGGATAAGAACTCACTATTTGACAAAAACTGCTGGGAAAACTGGAATATAGTATGGCAGAAACAGGGCATAGACCTTTATCTAACACCATATACCAAAATCAAGTCTAAATGGGTGAATGATCTAAATATAAAGGTTGATACTGTAAGCAGTCTCCTAAAACAAGGAATAGTTTACCTATCAGACTTGTGCAGAGGGAAAGACTTTATGACTAAACAAGAATTATAAAACATTATAAAATGTAAAATGGATAATTTTGACTACATGAAATTGAAAAGTTTCTGTACAAACAAAGCCAATGTAACCAAGATTAAGAGGGAGGTGGGAAATTGGGAAAGAATCTTTACAACCTATGTCTCTGACAAAGGACTCATTTCTAAAATATACAGAGAATTGAGTCAAATTTATAAGAATACAAGTCATTCCCCAATTGATAAATGGTCAAAGGATATGAACAGGCAGTTTTCAGAGAAAGAAATTAAAGCTATCTATAAGCACATGAAGAAATGTTCTAATTCACTATCGATTAGAGAAATGCAAATCAAAACAACTCTGAGGTACCACATCTCACCAGTCAGATTGGCTAAGATGACAAAACAGGAAAATGACAAATGCTAAAGAGGATGTGGGCAAATTGGAACACTAATGCATTGCTGGTGGAGTTGTGAACTAATCCAGCCTTTCTGGAGAGCAATCTGGAATTATGCCCAAAGGGCTATAAATACTTTCATACCCTTTGATCCAGCAATACCACTCCTAGGGTTATATCCCAAAGAAATCATAGAAATGGGAGAAAGACCCATATGTACAAAAATGTTTATAGCAGCTCTTTTTGTGGTAGCAAAGAATTGGAAATTAAGGGGGTGCCCATCAATTGGGGAATGGCTGAACAAGTTGTGGTATATGCATGTTATGGAATACTGTTGTGCTATAAGAAACGAGGAGCAGATGGTCTTCATATTTACCTGGAGAGGCTTAAAAGAACTGATGCTAAGTGAGAAGAGTAGGACCAGGAGAAATTTGTACACAATTACAGACACAACGTATGTGTGATGACCAACTTTGATAGACTGGACTCTTCTCAGCAATGCAGTGATATAAGTCAATGCCAAAAGACTCATGATGGAGAGAAATATGTGCATCCAGAGAAAGAACTAGAAAGAACTAAGTTTATATCCAGGTGGAAGCAAAATGCCTGATCTTTTTCCTTCTCTTATTTGGTTTTATGTCCTCTTTACCATTTTTCATTCCAGCTGGTACAATCCGTCCTTATAACCTGACTAATGTATAATGTGAAAGTATTTACAGATCCTATACTTGAATATAAGCCGCCATGGGGGGGTGGGGGGGAGAGGAAAGAGAGGGGGACAAAATGTGAAACTCAAGGAATTGTGGAATTGAATCCTGTAAACTAAAAAGAAACAAACAAATTAATAAAAAAAATTTTAAAAAGAAGCAATTACATAACATAAATTATGAGTATTAAAAAGACAGGAGGGGCTTGTTAAGGGATTAGGTAATGGGGGAGGGGCCCCAGCCCCAATGGAACTGCACATGCGATAACCCACAACGCATACAGAAAAACCCATTTGCGGGGATATGTATGTATGATAATGATATTATAATAAGCCTCTCCATGTCATAAGTTCACTCTAGGTCAGTTGTTTCTATCAGTGCTCAGGTGCCTACTTAGACAAAGTCCCTTCTCTTCTTTTGGGCTCCACATCCTGCTTGAGCATCCTGGTGGTTCTGCTTTCTGATTGGCTGGCTCTTGTGGTCCTGTCTGAGATTGGATGGAAGTGGTTATGGTTGAGTACATGGACACACCTGCTGTTTCTGTGAGAAATATGAGTTCATGGACACACCTGTTGGCCTAGTGAGGCATATATGAAGAAGTCAGAATATTGGGACTAGGGGCAACTTTATTAGGATTCCATCATAATCGATATCAAATTGCTTGCCACTTCAGGGAGAGGATGGGGAGGGAGGGAGAAAAATTTGGAACTGAAAACACAATTTTGATGAATGTTCAAAATTGTCTTTACGCGTAATTGGAAAAATAAACTTTTTTTAAAAGAGGAAAAAGAAAATCTATGTAAAGTGCTTTGCAAACCTTAAAGTGCTATAGAAATGCTAGCAATAATATCAGTGATATTCACAATATTAATGTTAAATAATGATAAGATTAGAAATAATAATAGCACCATTTACCTCCCATGATTGTTATGATTATAAAATGAGAGAATGTGTGGAAAGCACTTTGTAAACCTTAAAGTGCCATAAAAATGCTAACTAGAGGCAGCTAGATGGCTCATTGAATAGAGAGCTGGAGCTGGAGTCACACACAGCTGTGTGATCCTGGGCAAGTCACTTCACTCTTTGCCTCTGTTTCCTCATCTGTAAAACAAGCTGGAGAAGGAAATGCAAACCACTCCATGCCAAGAGAAGCCCAGATGAAGTCATGAAAAAGTCAAACACAACTGAACAACTCGAAATGTTAGCTCTTAGAAGCTACTCTCCTAAGACTCCTTTTTTTTTTTTTTGCTTTTTGGGGGGCAATTGGGGTTAAGCGTCCGAGGCCAGACTTGAACTGAGGTCCTCCTGACTCCAGGGTCAGTGCTCTTTTCACTGCACCACTTAACTGCCCTTCCTAAGACTCTTAAAGTGCAGAAAAGGTGTATTGGTAGAGGGAGTTTTCTCATCTGGGAGTTCCCTCTACAAATGAAATCATGAACTGGGGCCCTATCCCTAGAATTTACGAAATCACTACCATCTCACCCTGTTACAGATGGGACTTATATTCCCATTTTGCAGAAGAGGAAACAAACCCACAAGGCAAAAGTGCCTACCTCGATGGAGGAAGGTGTTTGGAAACAGCATCTCTTATCCTCTGAGCATGTCTTATTCAACAATTCAAACACTTGTTAAGCCCCTGTTGCATGAAGAATACTCTCCTTGAGATAAAACCAAGTCCCTAACTCCACAGAGCTAATCTGGACTGGAAGTGGGTGGGAGGGAGGGGGAGGGGGAAGTTGGGAGGGGAAGGTGGAGAAGGAAGAAGTCTCTGCCGATGCATAGAATTATAATCCATAATGATAAGAGACTTGTAAGTAAGGAGGATTTGGTTATTCTTTTTAGTTTCAAGGATCCTAGATCATATTTCCCAGGATCCTGGCTATAAACAATTCCGCCATGGCTACACAGTGAGATATGGGGGGGGGGGGGGGTGATATAATTTTATTTTTAACTACGCTTGCCCTGAATGACACTATAGCTAGAGTTAATCTGTGAGGTTATTACTGGCAATATGCCTTCTTTGTTGCCCTATAAAGCAAGTAGGAACTGTTCAGTGAGTGGAGAAGCCATTTGGGATATGAGTAATGCATGTACCTGCCTGTGCATTGGCCCCCATCAAGGCTTAGGGTGAACCCATAGGGGAATATGACAGTGTAATGCTGTGTGTGCCTTGATCAGCCCACATCAAGGCTTGAGGAGATTTAGGGGAGTGCACAAGCTGGAATGCTGTGCATGTCTTTACTGACCCCATTGAGACATAGGGGTAGCTGCATGGCTTCTCGCTGGCACCTTCAAGAAGGGTGATTAGGGGATCCTGTAGGAATAAGTGCTCCCATTATCAGGAACCCACAGAGAAGACTAGACTAGAATAAAGTAAGATTATTAACCCCTCAGAAGCTGCCTTCCTGTCCTTCCTGTATGGCCAGATCAAGAGTGAACCTGTTAGAGGCTGGAGTTCAAAAACTCCAGTGCTTCCTTTAAAACACTTGGACATCAAAGAGGTTGGAGGTGTCTGGGGAGGGGAAGGGCAATGACAACAAGTGTACTGACTTAATGCCACCCAGCTGGATGAGTGCCATAGCCTGCTAAAGTCCATCCCCACTCCACCTAGCCGTCAAAACGGAAGTGTGACCATATCACTCCCCCTGCTCAAACTCTAGTAGTCCCCACCACCTCCCAGATCAAATATAAAACCCCCTATTTGGCATTCAAAGTCCTTCAAAACATATCCCCCCCCCCATACACACCTTTTCAGTCTTTTTACATGCTTACCCCGCCATCGAGTACATTTACATCCAGTGACACTGGCTTACTTGCTATTTCACACATATGATTCATCTCCCAACTCCATCCTCTTCCACCAGGTATTTCCCATGCCCAAAGCTCTCTTCTCTCTAGCCTCATCTCCATCTCCTGGAATTCTTGGCTTCCTTCAAGTCTCAGCTTCTGGCAGAAGCCTTTCTCAATTTCCCCTAAATGGTAGTGGATAGAGCACTGGGCTTGGAATCGGGAAGACTCATCTTCCCGTGTTCAAATCTGGTCTCAAACACTTCCTAGCCTTGAGACCCTGGGCAAGTCACTTCACCTTGTTTGCCTCAGTTTCCTCATCTATAAAATGACTTGGAGTAGGAAATGGCAAATCACTCCAGTATCTTTGCCAAGAAAAGCCCAGGTAGGCTCACAGAAAGTCGGACGTAACTGAAACGACTCAACACAGGTACCTTTCCTCTGTTGATTATCTCTAAGCTATCCCTGCCTATATCTTGTTTGTACATTGTATTTGCATGCTGTAACCCCCATTAGACTGTGAACTTCTTTAGAGCAGGAATTGTCTTTTACCTTTGTTTGTATCCCTAGCACCCAATAAGTGTTTAATAAATGCTTCCTAACTTGATCTCATTTATCATCTTTTTAGTGTATTTTATATTGCAGGTAAAGGCTACCTCCCATGGAATTGCTATAAAGTACAGAGACTAGTCTGGGCAAAACTTACACAAGGGAGACAGGAAGAAAACCAAGTGCTCCCCACAATTTATGTTTAAGTGGTTATTCTTTGTTACAAGTGTGATATAGGCAAAGTACTCAGCCTAACAACTTTCCGTGGCTCACTGAGATAGGATCTAACTTTCTTAGCCATTCCCTCCACTTAAGTTTACCCCAAGGATCACACACCATCTTTTAAACAACTTACTATCACAACATACACAAAAGTCTTGAAAATTGTTAAAGCCCTATGTAAATACGATAGCTGAACTGATTCATTTCTGTCAATATTATCTTTGTGTAACTGGCACTTCAATCCATGGGGCCAAGCCCTGCCTGCTTCTAACTGACCACATATTCTGGCCTGGTGTGTTTTAGGAAGACAAGGCAGTCTCATGAACCCTATGATGGTAGGGACAGAGGCAGGTCATTTTTGAAAGGAGAGACAGTTCATGCTGTTTCTTATAGTCTCCCAAGTGACAAGTACCTCTTCATCCATTCTATTTTTTTTTAAGTTTGAGTTAAGCTTTTTATTTAATGTCACAAAAAAATATTTAGTCAAACAGACCAAAGCCCATGTCATCATCGGACTCCTCGGATTCTTCTTTTTTGGCTTCCTCTTTCTTCTTCTCAGAAAGAGAAGCTGAGGCAGCTGTGCTAGCAGGAACAGCCCCTCCAGCAGGGGCAGCTGCTGGGACAGGTCCACCAACTCCTGCATTGAAGATGAGACTTGCAGTGTTGACATTGGACAGGGCCTTGGCAAATAGTCCAGGCCAGAATGGTTCAACATTTACACCTGCTGCTTTAATGAGGGCATTGATTTTATCTTCCGTAACAGTAACCTTATCGTCGTGAAGGATGAGGGCAGAGTAGATGCAGGCGAGCTTGGAGACAACCATTTCAGTAGACAGATGAGGAGAGGCTTGTTTGTAGTGGTGCTAGTCGCCAGATGAAGTGAGGGTTCACCCCCACGTGGCCTTAGCTTCCGAAGAAGAACCAAGCACCTTACAGACAACTGAAGAGAGCTTCTTTATCCATTCTAAAGTTCAGCTGAAACACCCTCTGGACTTTTCTGACCCACCCACAGCTAGTGCCACTTCACTGAAATTATATTTTCTGTAATTACACTTTTATTTATTTTTATATTTTATTCATTATATTTGTTTTTTGTCTAGTTTTGTATTTATTTTTGTAGTGGGAGTGATCCTACTTTCTAGTTCTATGAGGGTAGACACTGGCCTCTTGTTAAGGAATAAGCAAAGCTCTTAATTGTGTCCCTCATGTGTCCCCATGACTAGGGTTGTGGCAAAGAGGACTGGCCACCAAACATCACAGGGAATGGATTATTGTTAAGGAATCTCCTCCTTTAGCAATTTATAAGCTGAAGAAAGGTAGGAACCCACTTTGCCCTTTAGATAACCTCTCAGGTTAGATCCAGCACCAACTCTCCTTTGGACTAGGTGGGAGGAAGGATTTCTCTCTCCTCTTCCCCCAGCATCCCTACAGCTCAACTGTTTGGCAGAGAGGTTATGTACTTGCTTAGATCATCCTGAGACTGAACCTTAACGCCCTGGTGGCTTCTTCTGTTTTATGTTTCTTTCCCTGAATATAAATCACTAAAAAGTGATTCTGAAAGGTTGCCACTTCCAGCCTGTTAATTCAAGGAGTCAGGAACAGCCAGTGTTGATGAAGTGTGAGCTTCAAAGTTTATAGGATCATGCAGGATGGTGAGATTTCCCAATGATGAAGTTCCTGGAGAATGGTGACATGATAGAGAAGTTCATAGATGTCCTGACTTGGAATCAAGAAAACCTGAGTTTGAATCTTGCCTCAGACCTTTACTAGCCATGTGACCCTAGGCCTCCCTCATCTGTGAAATGGGAATAAGACTATACCCACCTCCCAGGTTTATTGGAAGAATTAAAAGAGATAATATAGATAAGATGATGTGCAAAGCTTAGAATGATATTCAAATGTTAGCTAGTATGAGATCTCTTGTTTCACTTGGACCGAGTTCTGCAGGTGGATACTTGAGTCACACTCAAGCCAAGGACCTCCCTGGTTGACAGTGATCCAAGCCCGGAGAAAGCCACTCTTTCTCACCAGTGTATTAAGTTACTCTCCGTCGGGAAAAGGAGATTCATTCTCATTGTCAACTATCATAACCTTCTGTGGGTCTCCATTCATAGAATCACAGATTTAGAGATGGAATGGTCATCTGGTTCAGTTCCTCCATTTTACACGTAATATTATCATCAATTTTATCCATTAGGGGCAGCTAGACTACCAGCCCTGGAGTCAGGAGGACCTGAGTTTAAATCTGGCCTCAGACACTTAACACTTAACTAGCCATGTGACATTGGGCAAGTCCCCTAACCCCAATTGCCCTCCAAAAGGCAAAACAAAAAAACAAAAAAATCAATTTTATCCATGAGCTTTTACAAAGGAATATTTGCTGAGAAGACATAACACACAGAGAAGTATGTAAATGTCCTTCCTGTTCCTGAAGCAGCAGGAGACACTCTTCTGTCCATGACCTTGGTCCCCAAGGAGAATGGGTTCGAGTTCAAAGTGGTTGCTACAAATCATTCACCCCACCAAGTTCATTCCCAAATGTGTACTCTCTTGCCATATGACCCAATATCTAAGATACTAGCTAGAACCATTGCTGAGCTGAGTCCAGTAGGACACTCCTCAGGGAGGCCTCCATTCAGCACCTCCTCCAGCTGGCTTTTCTGACCCCTTCAGATCTCACAAGGGAAAGAAGACCCAAATAGGGAGCAGCTCCATTACAAACCCATCCCTTGGAGCTCATGTATCTGGGCCAGTCGAATGGAGGGAAAGCATCCTCCCCTGCCCCCAGCTGACCTTCTAGCACTCAGACACTCATATTCTATGGTCAGCAAGAAATAACAAGAATAAGTTTCTCTACTGGAGTCTCATGTATGCACTTTCCATTCTGGCTTAATAGCCAACCAAGAGGCCTTGCTTCTTTTAAGCAGAGAGGAAACAGTCACCAAGTGTCTGAGTGTGCTCTTGAGTCCAAAGCAAGGCCCCTCCACACACCTCTAAAAGCCGGTTCCTCGGACTCTTCAAGTAGGTCGCCATGCATGGTCCCTAGACTGGTCCTTGCCTGCATTCATAGGGGAGGAGTCTGAGGCCTCTAGAAGACTTCCCCGAGCTCACAAAGGCAGTATGTATCAGAACTGGAATTGTAGCTCAAGTCCTTCGTCTCCACATCCAGAGTTCTTTCCAATCCCCGACACCTCCCTTCCCACACACCCAATGGCATGGTTCTCATTTGTCCCCTTCTCTCCAGTAGCTCAGCATTTATTAAACACCTGCTGTGTGACAGGTGCTAAAGTTTTCTTGTTGGGTTGCTTTTTTTTTCTCATGATTTATCTATATTGGGGTTACCAGTGGGGAATTCTCTATCAATACAAATGAGAACCTGTTTTGCAGCTTATATTATTGGAGCGGGATGGGGCACTGAAAGGATGAGTGACTTACCCAGGGTCACACAGCCAGTATGTGTAAGAGGTGGTGAAGAGCCTCCTGGGTACAAGCACAAAAGTAAGACAGTTCCTGCCCTCAGGAAGCTTACATTCTAAGGTGAAATACAACATGTAGAGGGGAGTGGCAGCCAAGGGTCTTGTTCAAAGCAGTCACAAGACTGGTAAGTAGAGCCATAGGGTTATTGAATCCAAACTTCACAGAACAAATCCCTTTAATAAAAGGATTTGTTCTGTAAAACTTGGACTCGGTTAAAGGGCTGCACTTCAGGACCTAGAGGGCCACATGTGGCCTCAAGGCCCACAGGTTCCCCACCCTGGTCTATGTCATGAAAAAAAATTTAAGACAAATTCACAGACCCTAGGTTAAGAACCTTTGCTCTATTCTTGCTGCCCTTGAATGTGGCTATTAAGTGGTCCAGCCTCAGACACTTCCTAACTGTATGACTCTGAATAAGTCACTTAACTTCTCTCTGCCTCAATTTCCTCAACTGTAAAATGGGCATAACAATAGCACCTGCCTCCCTGGGTTGTTGTGATGTCCAATGAAATCATATCTATAAAGCACTTAGCACAGAGCCTGGGCACAGTTGGCACATAATAAGTGCTTGGTATCTCCCTGTCCTTGGCCAGAGGAGAAAGGCCAGTGACAGAGCAAACAGCAGAAGACTCTTCCAGGGAGGCCCTAAAGTCCTGACCGATTGCACATGGGACGCCCATCACGCACTCATTGCCTTTCCCTGGTAATAAATAGGCTTTTCCTCAGCTCCTTCACATGAAGCTGCCAAAGTGAATCATCTTCCTGAAGCTCAGGTCTAGCTCTATAACTCCCAAGATCAAACTTCTCAGCCTGATTTTTATTTAAGGCCCTCCTCAGTCTGGCTCTGACCAACCTCAGTGCCCATATATACCTCCTTCATATACACTAGACTGTTGTTGTCTGACGGTCATGTCCAACTTTTCATGACCCCAAGTAGATTAAACAAACAGAAGTCAAGTGACTTGACCAGGGTCACATAGCTAGTGAGAATCTGAGACCCTATTTGAAGTCAGATCTTCCTGACTCCAGAACCAGGGTTCTATCCACTGAGCCACCTAACTGCCTTGGTACTCTGGAACACTCTTCCTCTAATCTGGTCTTGTCTCCTGCCTCCTCAAATTTAGACAATATGTGTCCCATGATGTCTGTCTACCGCTTAACAACCCCTGCTGGCCCACAGGGGCTGGGGTACTGGGCCATTTCCTATTCTGTACCCAGGTGTGTCGTTGGGGCTGGGTTCAGTCCTAGAGAACTCTGCCTCTAATGAAAGAAGACAAGGCTCCCTGTTCTCACACTCTTTAGCTCAATAAACCCTGACCCCAACACCCCAGGGAAAGTTTTATTTCTAGCTAGGGCAATGGCTCATGTCTAGGGTTTTCCTAAAAAAGGGAAGAAAACGTATTCAAAACACAATATGAATCATGTATGAATCAGATAATTGATTCCTTCACAAGAAAGAAACTCTAAACATAGCATTTAACAGAACAACTTGGGATTTGGTAAGTCATAGCTACTGATATAATCTACTGACACTTAAATCTCATGACAACATAAATCAGTTTGCAGGACTGATAATTAGACATTTTATATTCCACCTACCTCTGCAGGATCTAAATAACTCCCAGTACATGTCTGCTGGTAAGAGGGCCAGGCTTAGCACAATACCATTGGTCAGTGGCCATCAGCTCCAATGTAGAAACTACCCAAGCCCTCAGTGGTTCCTTGGTTCTTCCCAGACAGCTCCAACCAAGTGGAACTCAGGACCTTTGGACCTCTTGTCTTCTCTCCTAGACCTGCCCACCCTTTTCTGAGAAGAATTTTTGATTACCTACTCAGGGAAGGAAATACAAATCAGAAAAGGCAGCCAATAACCCATGTGAACCTCGCTCAGTTGAGTCCATGCCATATGTGGAACTGATACAGTTTAGGGTTCCTAGGAACCCCAAAATGTCAGGGTACAGGGCAGCATCCACCAGAAATGAATTCACAATCAAACCTTCTTCCAGTCAAGGAGCAGTTTATTATAAGGCCAATAGAAGTTGGTAGAGTTTCTAGTGAACCTGCAACTAAATGGGGGTGAGACTGATGCTTGTATACAAAAAGGGCAGTGAAAAGGATCTGGATGGGATTAAGGAATAGTAAGTAGTCTGTCTGGGAAGGAATGTCAAGTAAGTTAATGAGGTGATCTAGGCAGGCTGGCGTGGGCCTGCTGCCTTGGGTGAGGCACCAGTGATCTGAGCTGCTGAAATGTTTGGGAAAATTCAGTAACTGGGTTGCTTTCAAAGGCATGATCTTTTCCTTTTAGGGGTCCAGTTCCTATCACCTCATCAGGACCACTGGTCAGGAAGGAAGTGTTGCCCCTACCTGCTCAACCTTTTACCTGGGGAGTCTCAGGTAGTAATCTACCTGGTAGAATCAAAACAAAAAGTCAGACCTGGAAGTTATCTCCTTCTTTACACCATGTAGCACTGTGGTCCCTTGCCACTGGGGTTAAGGAAGGTCCAGGGGACCACTCAGGTCTTGATGCATCATTCCAAAGCACCAAGTCCCCCCAAACTGGGCCAATGCACGGCCAGAAATAGATCCTAAAATACACAAGTGAAACCGGAATGGATTCAGCTCTTCATGGGGCAGCCCCTGCCTGCACCTGGAATGAACTTCCTCATGATCGATCTCCACTTTGGGGGATCTTTATCTTTCTTTGGGGCTTAGCCTCGGCATCACACCCTCCAGAAGATTTCTTGTCCCAGTCGTTCCTTTCCTCTCCTTCCTCTGATATTTCCAGAATTCTTTGAAGACTCCTTTGCCCCCAACTGTATTATACACAACTCTGTCCATGATTTATCTCCCATGCTCTGCAGTGGACTGCAAACTTCCTCAAAGTTTGGGGCAGCTTCATTCTTGTCTCTGTATTCTGGATCCCCAATCCAGTGCCTGGCACCCAGTAGAGGCTTAATGTTTGTTGACTTGATTTGAATAACTGGGCATACATATGGGGTGTGCTGAGTGTGAAAGCATGTGCTAATGCCCCAAAGAATTTTCTCTGTTGTAGGAGAAAGAAGGCATGTTTAGTGACTCAGTCACTCTACTGCCTAGGGCCCCTGTAGGACTCTCTTTGGATTCCCTTAATGATGGGGCATAGGCTCTGGGAAACCCCTTGAACTCTGATTGAATCTTCCTTCTTGATGAGGCATTTGCCTGAGGCCATAAGCCTTTCATGATCATGGTTACTCTTAACCTAGCCTAGCCCTCCATCCTTGATCCTATCAAAATATCTATACTCAAATCTGCTACCCTTAAACTAGCCTAGCCCTCCATCTCTGTCACATCCAGGTGACCTTCAGCTATTTCCCATCTTTAATCCCATTCCTGGAGTCTGACCTCAGTCCCATCAAAGATCCCCCTTAGACTCCTCCTCAAGACTCTCCCCAAACCCTTCCTCTAGAGCACCTCTAGATCCCTCCCACAGTCTTTCTGTATATGAGATCCAACTTGCCTCCATGAAGATGCTGAGACTCAGTCGGTGTCAAATTGTTCTAGCGTACTTGTTAATACAAGCTCACAAATACTTAGGCTCCTTAAGATTCTACCAATTATGGTGAATCTTTAATAAACTTTGCTTTACTTTGGTTGAGAGAAGGCTTGAATCAAATTCATTCGGCAGGACCTGGTGTGTCGGTATTTTGGGGTCTCAAGCAACCCTAAAGCCCCCAAACCTCAATATTACCAGACAGCCTTTCCTGCTCTGGGGGAACTTCTGCTTGGCAGATCCCATTTCCTATTTGGGGCAGGCTGGCTGGCTGTCCTCTTCCTCCTATTCCAAGGTCTCCCTCCACTGCCCAGTCAGGGAAAAAAAACAAAAAACTACTGGACTTTTAAAACTCTCCATCTTGTCTCCTGCAGCCACTTTGATTTTCATGGCGCAGCTTATAGCTCATGACCCTCAGAATCTGGTCAGAACAAGGAAAGAAAGAAAAAGAGTTAAAATTTTTAATTTTAAAAGAATGTGCCAATTGTCACTAATGCCTAAAGTCAACCACTACTCTTTCATGACGAAGTTCAGGGATAGAGGAGCTGGGACTAGTCAGAAAGATGCATTTTTAGTCAAGAAGATAAGGCTGATAAGGCTGTTCTGTATTTTAGGGGGCAGGGAAGGGTTAAACTAAAAGAGAATCGTTTGCAAAGCTTATATTTTTTAACGTTTAACAGTTTTTAAAAGTTATTTTTAAAAATTAACTTAGTTAAATTTTAAATCCCTCAGCTTATTTGATGGATAAAAATGTCCTTAGTGATTGAGCATTCCATAAATATTTGCCATTAAAAAAACAAATAAAAATGAAATTACCTGGGTCTGCACCCTAGCTAGATGTACTGTGCATGCCTATTGTTAACTATTATAACATGATCAAATGAGATTAGGAAGCTGATGCATCTTGAGATATAAATAAAAGTTACTAATATTAGATACAAAGAATCCTTCTCCCTAAATGAATTCAGAGAAGCCATCCCAGTCTGCTGGCAGGCCAGACCTTGTGCAGCACTGACCTTCCTCACCCCCTGTAACCCTACACCTTCCTCTCGTGGCCTTCACATTCATCTCTATAGAATGAACTAATTCATGTCATATCTCAACGTTTTCTCTGTCGTTTAGTTGAACTTTAACCAGGACATACTCTGTAAGGATCCGGGAATTCTGTGTGGGTTCTCTCTCCCCTGATAAAGGTAGCAACAGTTCCTGGATTTAGGAGACTCTTTAAGAGTTGTGACCAAAAAAATTCACATCCAGCAGCCATCTTTTCAGTGTTGAGCTAGACTGGTCCTTGAATGAAAGCATTTTATAAACTTACTATATGAATGTCATTCATTCAACAAACATGAATTACACATGTGCCTCCAGAGAAGGAAATGGCAGGCCACTCCAGTATCTCTGTCAAGAAAACCCCAAATAAGGGGCGACCAGCTGGCTCAGCGAGTAAGAGCACTGGCTCCAGTGTTGGGATGACCTGGGATCAAATCTGAGCTCAGACACTCAGCACCACACCCAGAAATAACTGGCCGTGTAACCTTGAGCAAGTTACTTAACCCCAGTTGCTTAAAAAAAAAAAAGAAAACCCCAAATTGGGTCATGAAATGTTGAACACGACTAAAATGACTGAACACACACACTCCACATGCCTGATAAGAGACAACATGGGGGAAGGAGTACCTGTGGCCTTGAGGCCCCACCCCTGGAATACAGGATAGAGAAGCAGCATTAGAGTCCAGAGGACCTAAGTTCAAGTCCTCCCTCTCCCACATTCTGGCAATGTGATCCTGGTTAAGGTCCTTTAACCTCTCCGTGTTCCAGGAAAACTAAGAGCCAAGGCTCTCGGTGTGGATGATGGAGTTTTCTCATCAAGAGACCAGGGATCTGACCTAAGAAAAACGTGCAAAGTGTAGTAATAGCCTCTAGAAATGTTAAGACAAAAATAAACCAGTCCCTGCCTTCAAAGAACTTATATCCTATTAGAGGGAAACAACACATAAGTAAGTATAATACATATAGATGCATAAGTAAATATAATATTAATATAATTTGTAATTTTGAGGGAGGGCACTAACATGGGGGGGAGAAGAGAGGTTCCATGTAAAGGTTGGTACTAGAGTTGAGTCTTGCAGGAAGCTAAGAATTCTAAGAAACCAAGGTTAGGAAGAAGTGCTTTCCAATCAATTAATCAATAAACATTTATTAAGCACCTACTATTTCCCAGGCACTATGGTAAGCTATTCTTATACATGTGATCTCCTTTGATCCTCACAAAAACCCTGGGAGGAAAGTGCTATTATTTTTTCCATTTTACAGTCGAAAAAACTAAGGCAAGCAGAGGTGAAGTGACTTGCCCAGTACTAGCTACTAAGCGTCTGAGGCCAAATGTGAACTCAGGCCTCTCTGACTCCAGGTCCAGCATTCTATGTACTGTGCCACCAGCTACCTCAGAGAGCTGATAGAGCGTCTAGCGCAGCTGCCTTCATTTTATAGATGTATAAACTGAGCCCCAGAGAAGGGAAGGAGCTAGCTAAGTGTCATTCAGTGATTAAGTGGCAAGCTGGGATAGGAGCCTGAACTACATCCTACACCAAAGTGGAAATGACTCAACATTTGCAATGGGTGGTGGAAACTGTGTCTGTGTGCCAACCACTCCCTTCCCTCCTCCACACAGCCTACCCAACTGTACAAATGTAGGTTTGAATCCATTCAACAAAAATGTGCACCTACCATGATCAGGATCTGGGCGATTCCAAGCTGAAAAATGGAAATCCTTGACCTCAGGGAGCTTTCAGTCTAATAGGGGCACGTGACATACACAAATATACTTGTGGTCTTTGGGGAGTATAGTATGGAGCAAAAGAGTAGATAGGTGGATAGATGGATGGAAGGATGGGTAGATAGATGGATGGAAGGATGG
>NW_027185573.1:826488-848217 GCF_028583685.1 Petaurus breviceps papuanus | reverse complement strand
TGGATGGATGAAGGATAGATGGATGGAAGGATGGGTAGATAGATGGAAGGATAGATGGATGGTGGATGGATAGATGAATGGATAAATAGATGGGTAGACAGATAGACAAACAAATACAGACAAGCAAGACAGTTCTTGCCCTCAAGGAGTTTACCTTCTAATAGAGGAAAATAACATAAAAGGGGAGTTGGAAAATGGGTGGAGGAGAAGGTGGTATAGTGTGGAGATTGGTGGGAAGTGATGTAGAGGGCTAGCTCTGGGCAAGATAAGGCAAAAAGCTCACCTATCACACAGTCCAGAATCCTAAAGGTTGAATCCAATTTGGTGGGAATTAGAGAGAAGGATGGGGATAATGACCAGGGTATCGATAGCACATTGTGGAGATGACTGGGAAGAGAAATCATTGTCACTTAAAGCTATCTGGAAAAGCTTCCAGGAGCAGCTGGTACCTGAGCTAGATCTTCAACAAGAGAAACTTTAAAAAGAATCTGCATTGCAAAGTGAGAGCTGTACTTGGAATCAGAAAGACCTGAGTTCGTGTAGTGTCTTAGGGGAGTTTGTCACTCTAGGAATGACTGAATCAATATTATATATTAGTGTAATGGGCATACTATTGTTATAAAAAAAACGATGAAAAGGATGGTTTCTGAGAAACCTGGAAAGATTTGTATGAACTGAGGCAGAGTAAAGAGAACAGAACAAGGAAAAGAGTTTATACTGCAACAACACTGTGAAAACAAACAACTTTTAAGGGTTTAAGAACTCTAATTAATACAATGATCAACCTTGATTCCAAAGAATAGGTGATGAAACACGTTACCCACCTCCTGACCAGGAGGTGACAGGATCAGGGTGAAGAGTGAGACATATACTTTTTGGACATGACCAATGCAGGAATTTGTGTCCAGGAGATTTGGTGGTGTTGGTGATGGTTGTTTTGTTTGGTTTTTTGTTTTTTTTTACTATTTGGAGGGGAGAAGGCAGGGCAATTGGGGTTAAGTGTCTTGCCCAAGGTCACACAACTAATAAGTGTTAAGTGTCTGAGTCAGGATTTGAACTCAGGTCCTCCTGACTCCTGGGCTGGTGCTCTATTCACTGTACCACCTAGCCACCCCCATGGTTATTTTTCAGTGGTGATGAGAGAGGAGGAGTAGGTTGAAGTGAGAGAAAATAGATTTTTGCTTATTGAAAAAATTTTTTTTAAATAAACAACTAAGTACTAAAAAAAAATTCAGCCTCAGATACTTATTAGCTATATGATCTCTGGGTAAGTCACTAAACCTCTCTCAATCCCAATTTCCTCATCTGTAAAGATGGGAATAATAATAGCCCCTATATCAAATGTAAAGTGATTTTTAAACCTTAAAAAGCCATATACAGGGGCAGCTAGGTGGCGCAGTGAATAGAGCACCGGCCCTGGAGTCAGGAGAACCTGAGTTCAAATCCAGCCTCAGACACTTGACACACTTACTAGCCGTGTGACTTTGGGCAAGTCACTTGACCCCAACTGCCCTCCAAAAAAAGCAAAAAAAAAAAAAAAAAGCCATATACATTCGACTACTATTATTACTGTCATTATTATGGGCAGAAATATAAATTCTAAGGGGTGGCTAGGTGGCACAGTGAATAGATAGCACTGGCCCAGGAGTCAGGAGGACCTGAGTTCAAATCCTGATTCAGACACTTAACACTTACTAGTCGTTTGACCTTGGGCAAGACACAACCCCAATTGCCCTGCCTTCCCCTCACCAGAAAGCAACATAAATACATATAATGTATATAAATATATATAAATGTATATAAAAATTCTATCCCAAGTCTGGGAGAATCAGAAAAGTATCTCAGTGGGGACAGAGCAATATAAGGAATAGTCCCTTAGAGGCTGAATGTAGAATATTTGATCAACTGGACAGGTTGTGAACGTAAGGATTAACTGCAGAACCTGGGGCTTAATAACCTGGAGAAGAGAAGACTTCAGGATCCTCCAGAACCTGTGTTCAGATATTGGAAGGGGGATTGGCCTTCTTCTGCTGGACCCTACAGGGTAGAACCAGGAGCAAGGTAGCAGAATGAGGCTTTTCATGTGATTATAAATGATTAGGTCAGACTCATACATAGGAGTCATTGTGGAGAGCTTTGAATGATGTCCAGGGTCTGGTGCTTAAACTTCATTTCAATAAATAAAAGTATGTATAGAATAATTTTACATATAAATACATATTTGTGTCTAAATAGGTGGGGGAGGAGGGAAGAAAAAGAAATTTTCATGATAACTTTATCATATATTTAAAAGGAATAGCAAGCTGTACATAATAGATTTGTAGTTTCATGTGTAATCATCTTTCTTTTAATTATATTATGTGGTAGAAATGCTTTAGTCCATAAATTTAAAATAAAGTAAATAAAATTTTGTTTAAAAACTTCATTTCATAGTGAAAGAACACTAAGACTTTTGGGATGCCCTTTATTTTTAGCCTTGAGAAGCCTGCTCAAAAAAGTTTAAGCTTCAACAATATAAAACTATATTGTCATGTAACCAGCCAGTTTTTTTTTTTCTTTTTGCAGAATTTAGTCAAGATCTTCAAAAATTTAACCCAGGTGATCAACTGTTTAGTGATAAAAGAATTTCTGGTTCAACTTTATTTATTCATGATGAGCTTTTCCTGTCTAGCTGTAAATTCCAGAACAAATTTCCTAATATTTGTTAATCAATTTACATGGTATGATCTTTTACATTCCCTTTTCCCTTGGTAAAAATTCCAGTTGTATCCATCCTGCCTTGGGCTATGTAAGATTGTTGAAAACGATATTGGGGCACATTGGTCTTTATTCACCATGGGACTGTTCTCTGAGCATATAATCAACAGGTTATTAAATATCTCCTCCTTTTAACAAGTATGATTAGCAGCAGTACCTTTCAAAGGAATCCCTGAATATTTTTATATCATTTACTTACACCTTGGCCACTCAATAATAATTTTCCTCTTCCCTCACTCCTCATACAAGTAGTTTACTTAAAATTTAGAAAAAAAAAACAACTTCTCTAAAAGTCTCTTTTTTAAATCTTTTTTTTATTAATTTGTTTATTTCCTTTTAGTTTACAGGATTCAATTCCACAATTCCTTGAGTTTCACATTTTGTCCCCTTCCCTCCCCTCCCCCCCAAAAGTCTCTTGACATCTAAATTTCCTCCTTGGTGAAATGGAGAGAGTAGTACCACCCACAGCAAGACTCCTTTGAGCTTCTAATAAAATAATCCCCTAAATCCATTTGCAAACTTTAAAGGGAGACATAGGTGTTAGCTATTATCTAAGAGCTACGTTTTGTATATAACTTTCTATATACAAGTTGTCTCCCTCCTAAGGACTTAAGCCTTCTAAGAGCAGGGATCATTTCATTCTTTGTCTCTGTAACCCCGCCCCCCTCCCAGCACCTAGCATAGTGCACCTGATACACATGGCACATAGAAACAGACAGTTAATAAATGCAGTTTGATTGATTGGTGCTTTGAGGTTTTCCATGGCTACCTGCTTTCCTCTTGACTTCTTCCAGCTATTATCCTACCCTTAACTCAAGAATCCACATTGGTAATTGTCCTCTTGGAAGCCCACCCCCCCCAAAAAAATTCCACCACATCAAGTTGTTTATAAATATTGTCATTTAATCCTCGCTGCGGGAAGGTAGATGCTATTATTATAAATAGAGAAACTGGGGCTGGGGAGTGACTTGCCCACGATCATACTGCTAATAAGTATCTGAGGTCATATTTTAATTCAGACCTTCTGAGATGGAGGAGTCCCTAGTAAAGCGCTCGGTATACAGCAAGCATGTAATGAAAGTTTACATTCTACACCGGGAGACTTTACTTTGAAAATTAAAGCTGCACTATCTGACACGCGCACAGGGGGGAGTCAGGAATGGGGCTCTTCTCCCCGCCACCCTTCCCCAGGCGGGTTTGTCGGTCTCTGGTTTGCAAAGTTTTGCAGTAGAGCCACACTTCACACGCGTGTCCCGGAGGGGGTAGGGGAGGAACACTAGCGGTCTGGAGCCAAAGGCAAAGACATCCGACCTCTCACTACCAATCACGCCAGCGAAGTCAAGCCCCGCGGCGGCTGCGGAGAACGCCCAGGCGGCGGAGGGATCCGCGGCTACCTGCCCCATCCCTCATCCCAGGCTCCCATTGGCTGGCGGACGCTGGCCTCACATCAGCCCAGATCCCGCCACGCTGGGGGCGGGGAGGCGATGGTGAGGGGCCGCGCCTCCTAACCAATCCTGACTGAGAGCCCAAGGGAGGTGTGCCCAATGGAAACGGAACGGGGAGGGGAGGGGGGGCGGAGTCATCCCAGGTGTGTTGCCTTGACAACCCAGCCGCCAAAGCTGGTTCTGCGGCGAGCACTCCCAGACCTGAGCAACCGGCACGCCCTTCTTCCTTCTCCTGCAGGAGGGCGGAGGGAAGGTTAGGGGGAGTTGTTCCAGAGAATGGGGGCTGTGGGCGGGGCAGCTGTCCGAAATATTAACGCAGAGCCCGGCACATAGTAGGCGCTTAATAAATGCTAGCTTCAGTTTAATAAACATTTGTTAAGCGCCTACTATGTGCCAGGCACTACACTAAGCGCTAGGCATACATACAAACATACATCATACATACATACATACATACAGAAGCTTGGGTAGAGTGCTGTGTCTGGAGCCAGGAAGACCTGAGTTCCAAATCCACCTCATATGCTTTTTAGCAGTGTGACCCTGGGCAAGTCGCCTGCCTCAATTTCCTCAACTATAAAGTGGGGTGATAACAGCACCTATCTCTCAGGGTTCTTTTGAGGTTCAAATGAGATAACTGCCTCAGTTTCCTCATCAGTAAAGAGGAGGTAGTAATAGCACCTACTTCCCACAGGGTTCTTATAAGGATCAAATGAGATATTTGTAAAGGGCCTCAGTTTCCTCATCTGTAAAATGGGGGTACTTAAGCACTTGCCTCACTAGGTTGTTGGATGGATTAAAAAAGAGAGATGGCATTTGTAAAGCTCTATATAAATGCTTATTATTATAAACTTACATAAGGGAAAGGCAGGTCTGAAATTCGTGGGAAGGGAGAGTGAGACCCCCAAATAAGGAAAGTAGCCCTGGAAGAAATGTTACACTAGTAGTACACCATCCTTGCCCTCCCCCCTTCACATCTCACTCAGCCTTAGAATCCTTAGCTTCCCTAAAGGTACCACTTCTGTGAAGTCTTCCATGAATCCTTCAAAATGGCCAAAACTGAATCAAATGTTTTCCTCCTGAAGGTGCCACCTTCTTTCCAGGCACTCACCTCAGTGATCCCCAACTCCTCACTCTGCCTCCCTACCTCCCACCCCTCCCCTCCTGCCACATCCCATACTCATTCAGTTACAAAGTCTGGTAGATATCTCTTCATCTGACCCCTCCTCTCTACTCACAAGACCCATCCTGGTTCTGGCCCTCATCCCCTCCAGCCGATACTATGGCAACAGCCTCCTAACGGATTCCACCCTTTCCAATTTATCTTCCTTGAAGATGCCAAAATTATATTCCTAAATCAGAGATCTAAGTGTTCGGACCCCAAGGTCAATAAACTAAGGTGGCTTCCTATGACCTCTATGATCAAATATAAACTCATCTGTTTGGCAGTGAAAGCATTTCACAATCTGGCACCAGACTACCTTACCAGGTGATTAAACATTGGTCTGTCTCAATCACTCAGTGACCCAGCCAAACTGGCTTACTTGTTCCCCCCTACAGGATGTTCCATCTCGCATCTCCATTCCTTTCACGGAATTGGGTGAGGGTTCACCCTCTGCCTGGAATGCTCTCTCTCCCCTCCTGTGCCTCCTGGTACTGATCCCTTCAAGGAGTCTACTGCCCACATCAGGCCCTCTTATCCCCCCAATTGTTATAGACCAGGCCCCATCATGAAAAACTATTTTCAACAAACTTTTCTTAGACCTATCTATCAATGTGTTGCTTTTTGGAACTGAGACTGGATTTTTCTTTGAAATCCCAGTGCCTAGTAAAGTGTCATTTACATAGGAAACATTTAGTGTTTGTTCAATGAATGAATAGCCAGATGCATTGCTGTTCTTTCCTTCCTTAAAAAAGACCTTATAGGGGCGGCCAGGTGGCTCAGCAAGTAAAAGCGCAGGCCCCAGTGTCGGGATGACCTGGGGATCAAATCCGGGTGTAGATACTTAGCACCACACCCAGAAATAACTGGCCGTGTAACCTTGAGCAAGTTTACTTAACCCCGATTGCTTAAAAAAAAAAAAAAAAGACCTTATAATTGACTTGTAATGTTAATGGAATATCTTCCCTGCCCATTAATAGGCCTCACAGTGGAGCCCATTAAGGGAAGTTTGGTTAGGAGAGGCTTGCTTGTAGGAAGGCTTTCATAGCCTTTGCTAATTTCTAATTAGGCACTGAGTCAACAGGGTTGTGATGCCCTCTGGATATATACACATATATATATATAATATAAACATATATATAAATATATATATAAATAGAAGGGTTAGTATTTTGCTTTGGGGGCTCGCTTAGGAGAAGGATCTTGTGATTCCCTGGTCGAGATTCTGTCCACATGTTCAGAGCTCCCAGCCTGCTCAGATGTAAAGGCTCTCAATCCAGGGATATATAAAAAATGTATAACTGATTCAGGCAGTCTGAGCCCTGTCCTTTGGTCTTTTTTTTATTTTAAAAGCCAGTTAAGTGTGATTGATTATCTCATTTGATGCTTATAAGCACCCTGTGGGAGGCAGATACTATTATTACCTCCTCTTTACTGATGAGGAAACTGAGGCACTTATCTCATTTGAAACTCAAAAGAACCCTGGTATTTTCTCTTAAGTTCAGGGTGCTGACTTTTCCCCTGAACTAGTGAATGTAATTTAAAAAGACTGTTGACCCCTTAAACAGCTAGCTTTCCTAGTAAAGCAGATCTAAGAACCTGTGCTAGCAACCATCCTGGGTATGCCAGTGTGGTTGCCACTACACTTGTCTATGTTCACGTCACATTAATGAAGGCTTCTTGAGGACAGGAATCATTGTCCTTTTTATCTATCATTGTGGCTAGCCAGGTGTCTAGCACTTAAGAGACCCTTAATAAACACTGGATTGGATTAGATTGTAAAGTCACACTTCCCCCTTTTACATTTGTCACCTTAGAGCTGGAAAGAGGCCTTTATCCATCCATCCATCAAGCAAACACTTCTCAAACACTTAGTATATTCCAGTTAGTGTGCTAAGCCCTTTGGGATAACAAATACAAGTTTACAACGTAGGAGTTTTTTGGAGGGAAATCCTAGGAGCATAAATTTGAAACTAGAAAGCCTGTAGTTTAACCCCTTTATTTTATAAAGGAAACTGAGGTCCAGGGAGGTCTCAGTATCATTTAATTTAGAGCTGGAAGAGGGTCTAAAGGTCTTATAGCTCAATTCCCTCATTTTACATAAGAGTAAACTGAGGCCCAGAATCATAGATTTAAAACTGGAAGTTAACCTTGGACTATATAGTCCAACCCCCTCATTTTACAGAGGAAACAGAAAGGCAGAATTCTCACAATATCGCAGAATTACAGCTGAAAGGACCTCGGGGGTCAACCTCCTTTGACAGATGAGCTCGATTTTGGCCGTGTTGAGGGACCAAGGAAGGTTTCACAGAGGAGGTGGTACTTTTGGATTAGCTAAGGATTCTAAGACTGAGTTGAGATATACTATGCAGGGGTTGTACCCCTTCCAGGGCTACTTCCCCACAGGGCAGTCAAATTTGGCAGCCACATCCTAGGGGAAGCTAACATCTACTCCCTGGGTCTTCTAGGGAATGAATGAGCTGAAGTTTCCAGAACTGTTGTTCATGAGCCGCCCCCCCTGGTGTGTTTCTTCAATTATTATCAACCACACTTAACTGGCTTTTAAAATAACTAAGCAGAAAAGCAGACACTTGTTACAGAAACAATCTCCCCAAACTGGAGAAACGCAAGGACCTTAGGGAGAGTGAGTTGACACTAAAAACAAAGTGGTAAGGGGGTACATGTAAGAAACCTATATAACAAAGGGGTAACACAGATCCTAGGGAGTGGAAGTCCTTTATTCCCTTTATGGAATCCTCATGAAGTTTCCCCTGGGCATAGCTTTTTGCTGAGTTCCAAGGTTTGGTGCCTTTGTAGACCTGACATGCATTTCTTCAGTTACCCTTCAAACAGTGAGGGGAGATGGAGTCAATTACCTTCTGGTATGCAGTCTGCTAATGCTAGTAGAACTTGAGCAAATGGGGGAAGACAGAGTTGGTGGTGTATTAGTTATTGCAAAAACATTACTTTTCTCCAACATTTTAAAATAGGGCATTAACATAAGGAATACTACAGTAGAACAATACAGGAGAAAAGGGAGAATTTTCGTTCTACTAAAGATTGTGCTTAAATAATTTCAAGTTAATAAATCTGTTTCTTACATATTGAAGTTTTCTGGGGTAGAAGATTTATTATTGCCCCTTGGTAACCTATTGCCTTTTCTTTTTAAAAGAATCTTTTTCTTTTTGTTCTAGTTAATGAAACATTTCCTGTAATTTGCCACAGAGGGGCAAAGTTATGTTAACACAGCATTCTGTAAGCCTATATGCATATGCCTTAAAAAAAAAATTCAGGGCAGCTGGCCCTGGAGTCAGGAGGACCTGAGTTTAAATCTGGCCTCAGACACTTAACACTTAACTAGCCATGTGACTTGTCACTTAACCCCAATTGCCCGGCCCTCCCCCCTCCAAAAACCAAAAACATTCATTACAAGTCATTCCCCAATTGATAAATGGTCAAAGTATATGAATAGGCAGTTTTCAGATGAAGAAATTAAAATTATCTATAGTTATATGAAAAAATGCTCTAAATTACTGTTAATTAGAAAAATGCAAATTAAGACAACTCTTTCAATGCAATTAAAACAACCTCAACCTATCAGATTGGCTAATATGACAGAAAAGGAAAATTATAAATGTTGGAGAAGATATGGGAAAATTGGAACACAAATGCCTTGTTGGTGGAATCATGAACGAATCCAACCATTTGTGAAGAGCCATTTGTAACTGCCCAAAGGGCTATAAAACTGTATATACCCTTTTCACAGCAATACCTGTACTCCAAAGAGATCATGAAAAAGGGAAAGGGACCCACATGCACAAAAATATTTATAGCAGTTCTTTTTGTGGTGACAAAGAATTGGAAAATGAGGGGATGCCCATCAATTGGGGAATTGTTGAACAAGTTGTGGCATATGGATTTAATGGAATACTATTGTTCTATAAGAAATTATGAGCAGAGGGCTTCAGGAAAACCTGAAAAGACTTATATGAACTGATGCTGAGTGAAGTGGGCAGAACCAGGAGAACATTTTATATAGTAACAGCAACATTGGATGATGACCAACTTTAATAGACTTAGCTCTTCTCAGCAATACAATGATCCAAGATAATTCCAACAGATTCATGATGGAGAATGCTAACGACATCAAGGAAGAACTATGGAGTCTGAAGGTAGATAAAAGCATACTATTTTCACTTTTTGTGTTTTTTCTCTCTCATGTTTTTTTTTCTTTTGTTCTGATTCTTCTTTCACGACATGACTAATGTGGAAAAATGTTTAACACGATTGTACATGTCTGACCTATATCGGATTGCTTGCTGTCTTGGGGAGGGGAGAGGGAAGAAAGGGTGGGAGAAAAACTTGGAACTCAAAATCTTACAAAAATAAATGTTGAAAACTATCTTTACATGTAATTGGAAAAAAAATAAAATATGATTAAGTAAAAAAAATTCATTTTAAATGAGGATAGGTAGATACTTGTTGTCAGTTCTTTGTTCTTGAAGAGGCCCAATGACATCAGGAGGGTGATGTGTTGACTTTAAAGTGAATTGGATTTAAGTGAGACAGAGCTGAGCAAAGTCTTAACTCATTCTCTCCTCCAGAGTCATCAGGGTCCAGTGGCAAGACAAATGGTGATGGTGCAGGATGCAGTGAGTGACCTTGGCTTTTCCAAATCAAGGTGTTTCCCCAGGTCTCAGTTTGTCTGAGGCAACACTCTTTGCAGAATAAAGGAAGACATAAATAAAGAGATCAAAGACAGAAGAAAAAGTACAAAAATACTTATATCAGCTATTTTTGTAGCAAAGAACTATATGAACAAAAGGGTACTTATCAATTGGTACCATTGAAGTGCCCACCAGAAATTATACAGTAGAACCCCCTTTAAACCTGCTAGAAGAGACCCCTACTGGGTTCCTTGGAAACCACCTAATAGGCTCCAATAGTAAAGAAATGTTTCACCTGTGTTGCTAAAACATGCCACAGATTCCCACGGATTCAGGTCTGTTTCACTTCAGTAGAAATAATACTAAGGCTTTGTTTCAATAAGAATAATACTGAGAATGCTTTGCTTTAACAAGAATAATACTGAGAAAGCTTCGCTTCAATGGAAACAATGCTAACCCCTTAGAAACATATTCTGTTGCCAGCAATCACATTGTCTATAAAATTATGTCTAACAGAAAGCTCGGGGCTGTCTTTCAGTCTGAGAGGCAGTCCCGGCTGGTTAATAAACGCTCCTATCAAATTATAATTGGTCTAGATGTCCCATTATATCTCCGTGTCCATTACACCATAAATTATGGTATGTTAATATGATGGAACATCACTGAGTTGTATGAAATGAGAAAAGGGAATGCATTTAGAGAAACTTGGTAAGACTTTATTGAATTAATGTAGAGAGAAGTGAGGAGAAGCAGGAGATCTATTTTAAGACGATATTCTAAGGCTTAAGAATTCTAATCAATTCAATGACTAATCATAACTCCAGACAAATGATGATAAAGCCTGCCTCCCATCTAAAGATGGAGAATGAGATGTTCGTTTTCATTCATGACCATAACACAACAAAAATTTATTTTGCTTGAGTATTATTTGTTTGAAGTGAGGGCTTTTACTGGGGGCAGAATAGAGAGTGAAGAGGTTAGTGATAGTCATGCAAACAAAAAAAGAAGAAAATAATGCCAATTAAAATTTTTTTAAATATATAGAAAAGAGTAAAAGGAACTTCAGATAGAGACACTGACAAGCCAGATAATGCTAGCCCTTCCATGTTAACTTCAATATAGGTTGTCCATATAAACTATGAGGGTCCTTTTCCCAATTCCTACTCCCATGGATGAATCAGTTCTTCAAAGCTTGGCTGCTATAGTGTACCACTGAGGGCTTGTGGGTAATTTTCTAATCCAGTCAGGTGGAGTCCCTATCAATTGTGTTCTTTCCCAAGATTATAAATTGAGAATAAATTTAGTCATAGAATAGCTCACAGAAAGGGAAATATTTCCTGAAGTGATACAATAATATCTGTTGGTATAAAATGACCTTCTAAAAATCTGATATACTCCTATAAGCACATCCAGAGTCCAGGGGAAAGTGGTCTCAAACTTTGACAGTAGATATGGTAAATGGGTAACTCAGAGCTCCTAGTTTCTTTTCTTTTTATATGAAAATGTTCATATTGATGACTTTTTTTTATCATAAATTTAAATTATTTTTAAAATCATAGTCATATTTAAATCAAAGGTCTATGGAAGCCAAGGTAACATGGCCCAGAGGAGAAGTGTTATCTAAGCAATGCACGGAGGTATCTGGAGGGCTATGGCTGTGATTTGTTTCCTGTCTGTGGTACTTTGTGAAGCGGTTGTCCACTAAGAGGGCTAGAGTTGCTCTGGAGACCCCAAAATACCAACCTGCTGGGTCCTGCTGAATGAATTCAACTCAAGTCTTCTCAGCCAAAGAAAAGTAAAATGTATTAAAAGTTCACTTACATTAGACACAGAGTAAGTCTGCGCTAGGTCATTCTACGGCGCTCTCACTATTCTATGATGTTCTGTGGTGCTCTCACACCACGTGGTGTGAGATGGGGTCTTATATACAGAAGGCTATGGGAGGAATGTAGGGGTGGTCTAGAGGAGGAGTTTGGGGAGGGTCTTCAGGAGGAGTTAATGAGGTCAATGAGTGATTAAGGGTGGGAAGTAGCTGGAGACTACAGACAATGTGGGCTAGGCTAGTTCAAGGGTGGATCTACACTTTTATAGGCTCAAGGATGAGAAGTCTAGTAACAGAGGCTTGGGCTCAGCCACAATGTAAGGCTTATTGCCTCAAGCAAATGCCTCATCAAATGGGATGATTTAATCAAGAGTCCAAGGGAGATTCCCAGAGCCTGTACCTCAAGGACTCCAGGAGAACTTGAGGGGGCTCCCAGAGCCCATACATCATCACTTTGTATGGACTGTAATATGTACTTATAAGGTCTCTGTCACCTGTTTTATAATCATTGGGCAGGAGAAAAAAATGCTTAATTAATTGATCATTTAAATCTATTTGCTATCTACTTCATACTCCATACTATCATAATTATGATTAAAGTTATTATACCTAACCTCAGTAAGTTAGTTAGTTCATAAGTATCACAGCGCATTTGTAGGTATCGGCTAGACACCACAAATGTTCTGCATGATTTTCAAATCCAAATACTCCCAAGATATCTAGGACCAGTGCTTTGTCCATTCATTCAAAATGAGGAATATTAATGAGACTAGGGCACAGAGCCTATCTGCATAGGATCTTCCTCATTGGTGGAGACTGATTATTCAGTTGTGAGAGATTTGGAGAGGAGAGATTCTGGTCTGGCTACTAGGAGAGAGAGAGACAGAGAGACAGAGAGGGAGATGGAGAGGGAGAGAGAGAGAAGACTTGCTGTTTGTCATTTGTTCTTGAAGAGGACCATGATATCAGGAAGGTGATGCCATGACTTGCAAGTAAATTGGGTTTAAGTGAGGCAGGGCTGTGCAAAGTCACCAGCCTCACTTTCTCCTCTAGAGCTATCTGGGTACAGTGGCAAGGTATCAGTCCGAACCACTGGAGATGGCCCCCCATTAGACAGTAGGACATTTATGAAAGGGAGATTGATGAGAGGAGCAACTGATCAATTTGCTGAGTTCCCCAATCAGCTTGAGATTACATGGCAAAGGCTTTTATTGAAGAGCATTTTCTATGGGGGACCTTTTCAATTCCTCTTCAAACCTCCCATGGCCTTCCCTCTCTCCATTCTCTTAGTTGAGAACCTTGCCTCATATTCTACAGAAAAAATGAAGACCATTTACTGTGAACTCCCTCTTCTCCCCTCTTCCTCATCTCCCATCACTCACTCAGGGCTCTTCTGCCACTCTCTCCTTGACTCTCCAAGTGATAAAGTGGTTTCACTCCTTACCCATGCTAACCCCTCTATTTGTTCAAGTGATCTCACTCCATATCATCTGCCCCTTCCCCCTCTCATTTATCCTTCCCTCTCTACTGACTCATTTCCTACTGCCTACAAATATGCTTATGTCTCCTCCATCCTGAAAAGACCCTCACTTGATCCTTCCATCTCAGCTAACTGTATCTCTTTCACTCTTTGTAGCTAATCTCTTCAAGAAGGCTGTCTACGGGAGACGCCTCCATTTTCTCTCATCTCACTCCCTTTTTAACCCATTACAATCTGACTTCTGACCTTATCATTCCACCCAAACTGCTTTCTCCAAAGTTACCAATGATGTTAGTTGCCAAATCCAATGGTCTTTTCTCCATTCTCATTCTCCTTGACCTCTCTGCAGCCTTTGACATTGTTGATCTACTCTTCTCCTTAATACTCTTTTTTCTCTAGGTTTTTGGGATGCGACTCTCTCCTGGTTCTCCTCCTACTTATCTGACCTCTCTTTTTTAGTCTCCTTTGCTGGATTCTCCTCCAGACCATGGCCTCTAACCATAGGTGTCCCTCAGGGTTATATCCAGGGATCTCTTCTCTTTTCCCTCTATACTATATGACTTGGTAATCTCATCAGTTCCCAAGGATTTAATTATCATCTCTATGCTGCCGATTCCCTAATCTTTCTGCTGATTTCCAATCTCACCTCTCCAGTTGCCTTTCAGATATCTAGAACTGGTTATCCAGTATACATCTAAAATTCATTACCTTCAAAACAGAACTTGTTATCTTCCCCCTAAAGCCTCCTCCCCCTTCTGCTTTCCCTATTTCTGTGTTACTGTAGTGGGCAACACCATCCTCCCAGTATCTCAGGTTCACAATTTAGAAATCTTTCTGGATCCCTCACTGTCTTTCACTCCACCTGCCTTCCCATCATATCCAAGCTAGAGCATGATCAAAGTTTGGATTATTGAAGAAAAGCTTGAGCTAATGTTGAGCACAACCCCACCTTCCATTCCCTTAATTGACCTGTAAGCAATACTTTTACCCTTCCCTTCCCTTCCATTGATATGTAAGCAGGCATTTTAGCAGAACTTTTACCCTTCCCTTCCATTGATCTGTAAGCAGGCATTTTAGCAGAACTTTTACCCTTCCCTCTCCTAATTGATCTGTGGGTGGGGGTTTCAGCCTAGGGTAAAATCCCTGTTCCATTCCTTCCCATCCCCTGTCTCCACCTCTCCCCCCCACCGCCGACCGGGGTTCCCCGTCTCCACCCATTCTGGGTTCCCTGTACCTCAGCCTAGGAAAAACTCGAAGGAAAATTCAAATATACACTGACCAATCACTGATTGTAGTTTCAGCTTACATAACCTGACTATTGCAATCTCTTTAAAAACCAGCATGCCAATTTACTGTGTGATTTGGGTATGTTACCCCAGCAGTTCCACTGTATTAAAATCCACTTCCAATTTTAATCTCAGAAATATTCTGTCTTACCATAAGTTTCTATAGAACTGCAAGAATTGCTGAACAAGACTGTTGATAAGGAGGACCAGGCAGTAACCTTGGGAAGTTGAGGCAGTAGCCTTGGGAAAAAGCTCAGACCCTGGTTCCCAGACTAAAACTCCTAGGTAATACTAAAAATAATGAAGAATGGAATGGAGCTGGCAGCAGCAGGTGGATTTGACCAATCAAGGAACAGACAGTAGACTTGGGGCACTCAAGTCCTGATAAAAATGTGTCTAGGGTAAGACTGAAGGGGGGTTCAGTATTCTAAGATTGTTACTGTGCCTGCATAATGAACTTCATGTATTATGTATATTATCCAACAAGATTAGAGCCTCACTAGTAATAATTATGTTAATGTTTGTAACCCTTTTCTTATTTAACCCAGCTTTAGCTTCTGTATGATGGCCTCCTCTCCTGGGCACTGTTCCAGTGACTGCACCACCCACTTCTCGAGAGATTCTAATCAAACTTCCTATCTTCACTTAGAGGTCTCTGAGTAGTCAGTTTGGGTTAGGGTCTTTGTACCCCACACAACAATGACCTGATTGAAGGGGGACATTTACATGCCTCAAAGTTAACTACACAGTCAGAACCAGTAGGATTCCTTCACAGTTAGCTAAGTCACCTTGGGAAGGAAGCTCAAACGTCCCCTCTGATTTCCTATCTGTTGCCCTGACATATCTAAGAAATGTCAAAAAGCTTCCCTTAATAATATCATTCCATGAGTCAGCTTTTAGCATAGGTGTTCTATGAACAGAAAATAGGCGTCAGTTGGCACAAAATGTATTACACCATTCTTCTTGGAATGGCATAATAAAAATTAATAAAAATAAGATATATTTAAAAGTATATACAAATGAGAAATTATCACACGTATGTTGCATTATAGCAGAACTAATTTACTTGAGGAACTGGTATAGATTATGAAACAATGACTTGTTGGCTCTATTAAGGATATTTATGGCCAAAAATACCATCCCTTGGCCATCACTCTGAGAAGGCTATTCACTGAACTCAGCTGGTGTCTTTAGGTGAAAGATACTCAGTTCTTTGCCAGTTCCATACTCAAAACTTTTCTAATCTGTAGAAGGTGTATGAGCTTGGGCTTACTGGTTTGACCTTTGAAAATGTAGGCTATATCATCAAAGTAAGTAACTATATGCCATGAGGAGATTTCAGAGTAGGTCTTTAAAAGAGGGCACAGTATAGTTCTGTGGAAAAATTCTGTTTCTTTGAATTTTCTGGTTTTCTGTATAAGTACAGGGTAACCAGATGGAGCAATGGACAGAGTGCCAAGACCTGGAGACAGAAAGATTCATCTTCCTGAGTTCAAATCTGGCCTCAGACACTTACTAGCTGTGTGACCCTGGGCAAGTCACTTAACCTAACCCTGTTTGCCTCAGTTTCCTCATCTGGAAAATGAACTGGAAAAGGACATGGCAAGCCACTCCAGTATTTGCCAAGAAAACCCCAAATGGGGTAAAAAAAAAAGTGGAGCACAACTGAAACAAGTGGACAACAAGACCCTGGGCAAGTCACTTAATCCTGTTTGCCTCAGTTTCCTCATCTGGAAAATGAACTGGAAAAGGAAATGGCAAACCACTCCAGTATTTGCCAAGAAAACCCCAAACGGGGTCATGAAGAGTTGGACACGACTCAACAACAACAGTCGGATTTTATAGTAATTGCTTCACCCTTACCAGTAAAGTTACAGCTCGTTCACAAATTTCAAAAGTTTCAGCATAGAGACCTTCAGGGGAGAGGAAGATTTTTAGCCTCTTTCATGTTATCCCTTGAGGAGACTCATGTCCCCTCTTTTGGTTCTGACAATAGCTCTCCTGGTTAATAAACCTTGCTATGATCACAGCCAGGAAGGCTTTCAATAGGAAGTGGTCATTAATCTCACTCTCTCTTCCAAAACAATAACAACAATAACAATAGGAAATTTACTTGAGCTGAGTTTTGAAGGAAACTATGGATTCCAAGAGATTGGATTGGGAAAAACAATACACTGGGAGTATAAATACAAGTAAAAAGAAAGTCCCTTCTTATCTTCAAGAAGATTACATTCTAAAGGAGGAAGCTGAAATTGGGGCCTGGGGGAGGAGGTGTCTTCTGTAGGGCAAGGTTGAGAAGTCATCTGCCTAGTGAGTCTCGGGGCCAGATTTGGAGGAAGCATGGCTTCTAAAACAACTATGGCTGTTGTTCAGTTGTGTCTGACTCTTTGAGACCCCTTTTGGGGGCTTTCTTGACAAAGATGCTGGAGTGGTTTGCCATTGCCTTCTCCAGATCATTTTACAGATGAGGAAACTAAGGCAAACAAGGTGAAATGACTTGCCCAGGGTCACACAGCTAGGAAGAGTCTGAGGTCAAATTTGAACTCAGATTTTCCTGACTGCAGGCCTGGTACGCTATCCACTGCACCACCTAGATTCCACAAATGTATTCTAGAGGTAGAGAGAAAGGAGATGGAATGTTAAGGACAAGAAAGAAAGGGAACAGGCCATTATTACATACCTATAATGTATGCTTACAAATACCATCCCATTTACTCCTCACGATAAGCATGGGAGCTATATCCACATTTTACAATTGAGGAAACTTAAGGTAGACAGCTACTAAGTGTCTGAGGCAGGATTTGAACTCAGGTCCTTCTGATTCCAGAGCTGGTGCTCTATTCATTGAGCTACCTAGCCACCCCCGATGCCTTTTTAAAAAATTAAAACAACACAATCATTTCTAGATCTACACACCCCTTGGAAAAGAAGTCTTTCCTTGTGACAAAAAGATAGAGTTAACCAAAATGAACTGATTCAGCAATCCTGAGTACAATTAACTGCCAGACAGCAAAATGGATGGAGCACTGAAACTAGATGAAGTACTGTAACTCAGGAAGGCCTGAGTTCAAATGTGACCCCAGAAACTTACTAGCTATGTGACCTTGGGCAAGTCACTTGACCTATCCCTCAGCATCCTCATCTGTGAACTCTGGATAATAATACTATCTGCTTCTCATGGGTGCTGTGAGGATTGAATGAGATAGTATTTGTGACGAATTTTGCAAACCTTAAAGTGCTATATAAATGCTAATTTATTATTACTTCAAAAATGAGCCACAATACAAAATTTCTTTTGAGACTAATTATTAGAATATGTTCCTATATGTTCACCTATGGGTTTGGTATATAAATCTGGGAACTTTTTGCATAATGAACTCATGACAGCTGATGAAATCACCAAGAGAGGAGATACAGAGAGAAGAGGGCTCAGGACAGAGCTTTGGAAGACAACTACAGTTTGAGGGTGGGGACATGGGTGGTTTCCAGCAGAGAGTTGTACTCAGTGACCTCTGAGGTCCATTCTTACTCTAAAACAACAATCCTATGAAAAGAGACCAAGTAGATAAACTCTTAAGGTTACTTTTGGCTCTAAATCTTGTGATTCTTTTATCACTATCAAACGTCTCATTTCTAAAATAGTTTAGGAACGTTAGAGGACAAGATTAATTTTGTATCATTATGATCATTTTTCAGGGGTATACCTGGAGGATTTAAATTCTATTCCTGACCCAAAGGGACCTGGCCGATGAGGAACCCAATCCTGGGTGCATGGGCATGTGGTGCTTCTGAAAGTTCACAATGACTTGTAATGGAAAGACCCAGGTTTCCATTTTGAATTAGAACCAAGTGTACATATAGAAGACTCCGACAACTCTGACTTACTCTTTTCTTCTCTGACTCTGAGTGAGAACTATAATAAGAGAGGTTCAGATAAAGAGAGGCAAAGACACAGAGGGATGGCAGTTAACAAAATTTTGTTATCACTCACAGAGAGAGGAGAAGAGATACCAAAGGGGAACAGAGACAATGTCTAGCCACCATTGTCCTTAGTGAAAAGGAAGCCTACAGTGATCAGAGTGGCTTCCTAGAGAGGAACCATGAACAATGGTTTCCCTACTCCATTAAAAGGTACAAAGATCCTCAAGGTTCAAACTTATAGAATTTTAGGCAAAGAGTCAGAATTCAACCAATAGAAGAATTCTTTGTTATCCAAAGTATAGTCAAAACCAGTGAAATCAGGATATTTTCTAAATTATGTATAAGGTGTAAGGATGTAAGTGTGATGAATGAAAAGTTCAAGAGACATAATTTCTGGGCAACTAACAATTCATTATAATTATGGTTAGCAAATAATTGATAAAAGGATGGTCATTTGGCTTCCTCTAGTAAACCAAAGTATCCTCATGGCAGCTTCTTGATGTTTATGTACCGTTCATGACAAGCACATGTCTGATTTTCTCTCTGATTCTCTCACACAATTAGTGAGAGAATGAATGTTATATTGAGAGGTGGGCTTATTCTAATGAGAGGCTGAGTATGTGACTCTGGTCTTGTTACTCAGGGACAAAGAGAGACTCTTCATCATAAGCCAGACTACTCCTGCCTCAGGCAATCTGAACAAAAGGATCTATCCTCAACCCAACAATGAAGGATGGCAGGTTAAGAATTCCACCTAGATTAGATTCTTTGTAAGATCTTCTAGTTGGGTAGGATGAGAAGCATATACCCTAGCTGTATACCCTGAATGGGTTTATTTCTGAATGACGAAATAGGAAAGGGAAAATCTTAATCTCGATTAATAATTGGCTATTAATATAAGAGAGAAATAATAAATTATCTCATAAGAAATGAAGGGCATGAATGGAGGGAACTTAATTCTAGCTATACCATTCAACAAGAGGTGGAGGAGATGGGAGGTGGCCCAATCTCTTAGCATACATGCTCCCTGAGGGGTTGGGACTATGCCAGTCACAAGCTCTTTCACAAGAAAGAACTGCTTTGAGACTCTTCTTGGAGACTGAGGGTGGGTGAGCACTTTCTCATCTGGAGTTAACATGAAACTAGTGATCATATTTATCTTGTTAAACAAAAAATTCTTTGAAAGTTAATTTCACCCCTGGGAAGACTTATATGAACTGATGAAGAGTGAAATGAGCAGAACCAGAAGAAGGATTTATATAATAATAGTAATCATGTAAAGACAAATAATTTTGAAACACTTTAAGAACTCTAATCAGCACAATAATCAACCACAATCCAAAGGACTCAAGATAAAACATATTATCCTCCTCCATACAGAGAGGTGATGAAATCAGAGAACATATTGAGACATTTTGAGGGGAACATGGTCAAGGCAGCAATTTAGTTTGCTTGTTTATACAAGTTTATGTCAGGAGTCTCGTTTTTCTTCGATACATATTATGTCAAGAGTTGTGTTTTTCTTGCTCTCTCAACCAATGAAAATATGTGTAAGAAAGATCAAAGGTAGATCTGAAAATTAAATAAAATTTAATTTTTTAAGAGTTTTAAAATGAAATTGAAAATTATATTATAAATGAAATGAGAGAGATAAAGGAAAGAATTGGAAAGGAAATAAGAGGTATAGAGGAGAGAGATTAAAAAGACAATTAACAGTTTAACATAAAGTTCAAAATCTTATGCAATAACAGACTCCCTAAAAATGGAAATGACCCAAATAGAAGTTGATGTTTCCAGGAAACAAGAAATATTAAAGCAAAGTCAAAAGATTGAAAAAAAAATAGAAGAAAATGTAAGGTATTCTAATGTCAAATACAACTTGGGAAACAGATCAGGCAAAGATAACTGAAGAGTTATGAATCCAAAGGACTCAAGGTAAAACATTATCTTCCTCCATACAGAGAGGTGATGAAATCAGAGAACATATTGAGACATTTTGAGGGGAACATAGTCAAGGCAGCATGAAAATCTCTGAAATCCATAATCAAAGAAAGAATCTGTACATAATATTTTTTAAATCATGAAAGAAAACTGCCTAGACATATTAAAACAAGTGGGAAAAGTAAAAATAAAAAGAATACACCAATCAGCTCCTGAAAGAAACCCCCAGATGAAAGTACCCAGGAATGTCATTGACAAAATCCAGAGCTTTCAGATCAAGTAAAATTAATTCAGTAAAAAAATAAAATTCAAATATCGAGGAACCACAATTAGGATAACAGAAGATTTAACCTCTATAACTTTAAAGGAATGGACAGAACAGAATGAGATATTCCAGAAAACTAGATATATGCCTACAACAAAGAGTAACTTTGACACAGAAAAATTGAGATAATCTGGCAAGTGGAAAGATGGATCTTCAATAAAATAGAAGATTTCTAAGCATTCCTGATGAAAAGATCAATAGCTAAAAAGGAAATTTAAAACACAGCGGAAACAAAAGAAATATAAAAACTTATGAAGTGAACAGATGAAGAGGACTTTATAAGGATGGACTGTTTCCATTTTAAATGGGAAGAAGATGGCCAATTAGCATTCATTTCAGAGCCTTAATGTCATAGGGATCATAGAAGTAATCAAATGAGACCCAGGGCCCAGGAGAGGTTTTATTTTCTTCTGACAATGTTGAAAAAAAGAAGTGAGAGGTGAAGGATACGCTAGAGAAAAATGGGGGGAAAGGACAGCAGAACATATTATCTCACATAACTGGGGTATACAAGAAAAAGTCTATACAAATATGAAAAAGGTAGGGAGAGCAACATTACTTGAACACTTCATTTGAACTGGTCTAAAGAGGACTGAACACACATGGACACACACAAATACATACACACATAGAGTTTAGTGGTAGAAATGCATCCGACAAGGAAACAGGAGGAAACTAGAACTGAGGAAAGTGAGGAAAAGGAGGGAGAGTAAATTCTGGGAAGTTTTAGTCATAAGTAAGACAAACCCTAATTGGAGAGGGGATTGTGAAGAGAAGGTAGGAAAGAAAGAAAGAAAGAAAGAAAGAAAGAAAGAAAGAAAGAAAGAAAGAAAGAAAGAAAGAAAGAAAGAAAGAAAGAAAGAAAGAAAGAAAGAAAGAAAGAAAGAAAGAAAGAAAGAAAGAAAGAAAGAGAGAAAGAGAGAAAG
>NW_027185573.1:737830-826088 GCF_028583685.1 Petaurus breviceps papuanus | reverse complement strand
AGAAAGAAAGAAAGAAAGAAAGAAAGAAAGAGAGGTAAGGAAGAAAGCAAAAAAAAGCAGGAAGGAAAAGAAGAGAGGAGGGAAAGAAAGAAGGAAGGAAGGAAGGAAGGAAGGAAGGAAGGAAGGAAGGAAGGAAGGAAGGAAGGAAGGAAGGAAGGAAGGATCAAAGAAAGAAGGATGGAAGGAAGGAAGGCTATAATAAAAAGGAGATAGGGAGCAAAGATAGAAAAAAGTATGGTTTAAGTATAGTTTCAGTAAAATTGTAGGCTACAAAATAAACCCTCAACAAACAACAATATTGTTTAAAATCCGAGTCAATAATAAAAAAGGAAATTGAAAATATTTTTTAAAAATATTTTCCTCCATTTTTCTCTAATACTGACTTTTTCAGGTTATGATTTTTTCGCCCTTTTCTGCTATAAACACAGTACTAAGTTTCTTTAGTTACTTTAACTTAGTCTTTTTTAAAGTGGCTCTGTTCCTACTAATCCTCTTTCCCTTCCCCTGATGTGTACTTCCTGTTCATTTTCCCTTCCTCTTCAGGGTTATGCTTTTTAGTTCCTTTATCTTCCCTATTTTTATCTGGTTATTTAATCCTTCCCTTCTTTTTTTCCCCTCTCAGTTCATCAAGTTGATCTCATCAGCCTCGATTCTCTACCTCATCTCTCCCCAATTCTGCTTGTCTGATTGGAGGGAAGGGCCATGAACTCCAAACCTCCTTTTAAGGAGAAAGCCCAGCTCAGACATCTCCTCATCCACCTGACTGTACTTTGTACCTCCCCCACTTTTCAGCTTCCTTTTCTGTGTTGTCTTCCCCCTTTCGGCTGTAAGCTCCTTAAGGGCAGGGACTCTCTCTTTTCATATTTGTGAATATGGCACATGATAGGAGCATAAATGTTCATTGCCCCTTCTCCTCCCAATGAATCTTGTTCACTTTTTTCTTTTTTTTTTTTTGGAGGGGCAATTGGAGTTAAGTGACTTGCCCAAGGTTACATGGCTAGTAAGTGTTAAGTGTCTGAGATCAAATTTGAACTCAGGTCCTCCTGACTCCAGGGCCAGTGCCCTATTCACTGTTGTTAACTTCTTTTTAAAATTTTATTTTTTGGCACCCCTTTCTAGACAGAATTACTCTCCCTCTTCATTATCCATCCTTTCTTTCTGTTTACTCTAGATTCTCATTTTCTTATTCATCACCCTTATAATTATCTAGTCTCTCTCTATTCTCTGTAGTTCTACTGGAATCAAAAATTCCAAGGCATCTTCTTCTGGGCTCTCCCCTCTGGGCAGTTTCTGCTACTGTCTTGTACAGCTTGTCCCTCAGGTTCATCTTTTCAATTGGGCTTCACCCCCAGAACAATGCCATCTCCTACAGGTGGCAGAGAGGACATGGCACCATGGTAGAACCCTACCCACCATGTGCCTGATTATGCAACCCACCACCAATCTATACCCTCTCCTTGGTGACTCTTTTCCCCATTTGCCCCCAAATATCCTCCCTTGGTCCATGCTCTACCTCTAGGAGTGGTCTTTAGGTACCAAATCTCTCAGACAAGGTCTGAGGCACAAGGTCTCCAGGCTCTTGAGAGAAGTGATTATTTTTCTATTTTATCAATAACCAATTATTAAAGTAGGATTAAGGTTTTCCCTTTCTGTTTCCTCATTCAAGGACCATGAACTGTAGACCAATCATTCAGTCTCTGAAGGACATTACTGATAGATGAGATTGCACAAATCCTCCAGGAACATGCTCTGGGATCTTGGGGATCTTGGGTAGGATCCTACCCAACTAGAAGAATTTACTTCTCTTTAGAGTATAAATAGAATCTATTCTAGATGAATTCTTTCCCTTAGGAAATAATCTCACATCCTAGTACCTCTCCATTGGAGTTTAGAGTAACGGCTCATGAAGGAGAAAACCAACCAGAGTGGTTTGGGTAGAGATGGATCCCTTTGTCCAGATTGCTGGAAGCAACTAAGTCTCATGATCAAGTCATGTTCTCAGCAAGAAGAGGTAAAGACTCTCAGCCCACAAAGTCACTAATATGCCCACCCACCCCCCACTAATTGTTCACCAATCAGAATTGATTTTCACCTGTCAGGGTGAACTACCTTTTCCAAAGGTATTTAAGCATTCAGGGATCTCCATGATTTTGTCTTTGGTTACCAAGGGAAACCACTGACCATCAATTTATTATCAGCTAACTTAATTAATAAATTGATTACTAATTACCCAGAAACTCTATCTCTCTTGGTCTTTTCATTCATCTCATTCCATTCACAGATCCTCTCTCTTCAGGAACAAGAGTATTCATCAGTGGAACACCCTCCTACCACAAAAGCAAGGTCTCCTTCCTTTTCCCCTCATTTGCAATCCTTCCCTCTTCTTCCTCACCCATTCTCTTCCTGAGAGACTACAGGGATCACCTGCCCTTCATTGCTAGCCTTCAATTTGACCTGGGCAAATCACATTCTCCCCTCTGTCTTCTCTCCCTTTCATGTAACTTCCCATTTTGTAATGTCCCACCAAAAAAAAAAAATCGATTCACCTGTAGACAGGGCATCACCTCATTCTGTCCATAATGCCCCAGGCCTCTTCACTGTTACCTATGCTTGACTTTCACCTTCACTCTTGTCTTGTTGGGTACATGTAGAAAGATGTATCTTGCTGATCTCTCTGCAATCACTGTTGCTGTTACTGTCTTTGGCTGCTATATTTGTTCACCCCTCTTGCGTTTCTATTCTCTGGGGTACTTGAGAAGCAATTAATCTATTCCGGTCTGGTTTTCTTTCAAAGAATGTTTCAAATTCCTTTTTATTATTGCATATCCATGTTTTCAAAAATTTATATTTAAGCTCAGATTTGTAACATAGATCATCCTGGGTTGCATCCTAAATTCTATTGCTGTTTAGAATACATTCCCTCCTGTGTTTTCTGGCTGCTGCAGAATAATCTTGTATTATTAGAATTTACTTTCCTTTGTGTTTGAAGGTCTTTCTCCTGATTGCTTGCAGAACTTATTTCTGAATTGAATTGTTAAATTTAACTACTATGTTTCTTGGAATTTGCAATTTTGTTTTTTATTTTTCTGGAGGTGATCTATGAATGCTTTCAACTGGTATTTCATCATCTGTGTTCTGAAGTTCTGGGGAGTTCTCTTGTATTATTTCCTGCATTATTGTATTCAAGTTTTTTGTTTTGTCGTATTCACTTATGATCCTCAGGATGTCTCTATGCACCCTAACTTTCTTGAGTAGGTTTTGTTTGCAAAGTGAGCATATTTTTTTCACGTTGTTTTTTGTTTCTCTTCTTCTAGATTGTCCTTCACATCTGTGTATTAGCATTCTCAATAAATTATTCTCTTTCATTTCTTCAGTGAGACTGACCATCACAGATTCAAGTTTTTCTATTCTGCCCATTACTTTTTTCATGCAAGCCAGAAGTTCTATTCTCATGATTCTCATTTTCTTTTAAATCACATGGTTCCATGTTCTCCTCAAATCCCACAGGGTCCACTGCCTCAGGTGTCAGATCATTTTCCTGTTTGGCAGTATTTATTCATAGAAACCTCAATTTGTTTACTAGATCTGGAGGCCACATTTCTTTCTGCTGTTTTCCTTGCTGATTTATCTGCTTGTGTTCAGGGTCTGTGAGTTTTCTCCTGCCTGAGATCCTTGGTCCGTTCAATGTGTTTTGTCCTCTTCTTTTTCCTTATGCTCATTTTCTGCCATTCTCTCCTCACTGATGATGGTTTTCCTTGGGGCTGGATCTCAAAGCATCTTAGTCTCCTCCTACACTGGGCAATTCACAGTTTACCAGCTTAGGTCTCTGACCCAAGAGAGACTGGCTGGGGACAGAGATGCTTCTAGCTGAATTCTTGAGGGGGGGGGTTTCCCTGAGGTTTAGCAGAGTGCTGCATAGCCCTTCCTCCCAGGCTGGTGTCCTGTCCCCTCATCCTGTCCCACACTCTCTGTGCCTCATCCCTGACCCAGCACAAGAAGTTCAGAGCACTGCCATGCTCGTGCCAGGGAGTTGATTTTCTGTAGTTTGGATCACAGAAGCTCTGGGAGTGGGGGAGGTCAGAGTTTGGGGTTGAGCTCTACTTCAAGTCTAGACATGGGCCTGCCACTTTCTGTTCTTCCACTCTTCAACAGAGGTCTTTTGTGGCACAGAATGATGCCACTGCCATGGTGCTAACTGGCTGTCTTGACCGCAGGCAAATTCTGCACCCTAGAGCCTGGATTTCCATGGCACTGAAAGGAGCAGATTGGAGTGTGGGAGTAGGTTTTGTTTCAAACCCATGGATCAAGACCCCAAGTCACCTAATATAGTCTTTTTTTTTTTAAAGCAATCGGGGTTAAGTAACTTGCTCAAGGTTACAAGGCCAGTTATTTCTGGGTGTGGTGCTGAGTATCTGAGGCCGGATTTGATCCAGGTCATCCCGACACTGGAGCCGGTGCTCTTACTCGCTGAGCCACTTGGCCGCCCCTAAGCAATTGGGGTTAAGTAACTTGCTCAAGGTTACACGGCCAGGTGTTTCTGGGTGGGTGCTAAGTGTCTGAGCCCGGGATTCGATCTCCAGGTCTTCTCAACACTGGAGCCGGTGCTCTTACTCATTGTGCTACCTGGCCGCCCCTACCTAATATAGTCTTGCTGCCAACAGCATGGTGGGCAGTAGGGAGCTGAAAGTAGGCATCAGTTCACGGGTTGGTTGTTGCTGTTTTTAACCTTCTTTCGCCTAGATTCCTAGAGTGGGCAATACCACCCCTTGTGAGGTGCTGGAATAATCCTGAGGGCTGGCAGTAGCCTTGAGTGCAATTGTGGAGCACTGAATAAAAATAAGGGGGAGGTGGAAGCATGAGGAAAAGAGAAGATAAGAAAATTTTGAAAAACTGTTCATACATGTTTCATCTATCGTATAACAGATTTAAAGTCATAGTGATTACTCTATTTTCCAAATAAACACACCAAATGCAAGTTATAACTGATCAGTGATTAAGTCTGCCAACAGGTCTTAACTAGCAAGTGTTGACAGGTGGGTATGTTGTGCATTGTTGGGAAGTCGAGCATGCATCAGCAGGAATATATGTGTGTAATAATTTTCTTACAATATAATACTATGTGCTTACAAGATGCAATATTGCATCATCGAAATTTCAATGCAGAGGAAAAATCACAAATTTACAATAAATTATTAAAATTAAGATGTCATTTTTTAAAATTGCATGTTTTTAAAATGACACAAATCTCAAAAAAAAAGCCATTAAAGATGGGGGGCAGGAGTAATATTTTTAAAGGGGGCAGTAGGTCAAATAAGTTTGGGAACCTCTGTTCTTTTGGGTTACAGGTATCCTATACCATGGAGATCACTGGGGTTGTTTTGTCTTTGGCACATGATTCCTCTTTTGAGATGCCCCTACCTCCTAACCCAGATTATGTGTAATAATTTTCTCTAACCTTCCTTTCCCTCCCCTCCCCCAACATATCCTTCTTTCCCTCTCATTTTTTTCCTTGTAGGATTATATACTGTTTTTCTGGGTCTTACTTTTGGCTATAAATCTATGTCCTTTGCCTTCTGGAATATCACATTTCAATCTCTTCATTCCTTCATGGTGATGGCTGCTATATCATGTGTGATTCTGAATATGGCTCTGTGGTACTTAAAATATTTTTTCTGGCTGCTTGCTGTACTTTTTTCTTTTACTTGGAAGCTCTGGATTTTGTCTATAATATTCCTGGGAGTTTTCATTTTAGAGTTTTTTTTTTTCAGGAGATAACCAGTATATTCTGTTTCCATTTTGCCCTCTGATTCTAAGAGATGTGGACACTTTCTTTTAAGATTTATTGAAATATGATATCTAGGCTTTTGTTTGGTCATAGCATTCAGACAGTCCAATGATTAATTTTTTTTCTCTTCAATTTGTTTTCCAGGTCAGTTGTTTTTGCTATGAGATACTTTACATTTTCTTCTATTTTTCCTAATTTTCTCCGTCTGAGCTCTGCAAGTTCCTGATCTGCATTTGGGTCTGGGCAATAATATACTGCAGCTTGTCTTGGCTATTATCAGCCAGCTGGAATGATCTGCTGGCTCAGAGTGCAACTATAGGTTTGCCTTTTGTCTGGGATTCCTGCCCTCATTATTTCTCTGCAGGTTTCTATCTGAGATAGAAGCTGGAATTGAGACCCAGCTCTGTCCCTGGGGTCTGAGCCACACCTCTGCTCTCTAACCCCTCTCTTAGTATACTGCCCAGGACTCTTCTACCCAAGAATGCCATCCCCAAGGACTGGGATTTGTCAATCTGGTCTGGATCTGTGACCTGGAACTGGGTAATAGGTAAGTTGGCACCTGTACCTTTAAAGGCAGGCTAGTTGTAATTTTGCAATATTCATTTTTAATTGTTTTATGTTTGGGTTTTTTTTTCCATTTTCATTTTTGTGGCCATTGTATTTATTGTTTTCTCGGCTGTGATTACTTCACCCCATATGTATCTGTTGTGTGTGTGTGTGTGTATATCAGTAGACATAGACATATATGTGTTCATTTATGTATATGTCCATGTGATGAATATTAATAATATTCATTATTTCTTACAGCACAGCAATATTCCATTACCGTCATGTACTACAATTTGTTTAACTATTCCTAATCAGTTTGTTGTTCTTCAGTCATTTTCATTTGTGTCTGATTCTTTATGGGGTTTTCTTGGCAAAGATAGTGGAGTGGTAGGGGCGGCCAGGTGGCTCAGCGAGTGAGAGCACTGGCTCCAGTGTTGGGATGACCTGGATCAAGTCCGGGCTCAGGTGCTCAGTGCCACCCCCAGAAATAACTGGCTGTGTAACCTTGAGCAAGTTGCTTAACCCCGATTGCTTTAAAAAAAAAATAGATAGTGGAGTGGTTTGCTATTTTCCAGATGAGGCAAACTGGGTTAAGTGACTTGCCCAGGGTCACATAGCCAGTAAGTGTCTGAAGTTACATTTGAATTAGGATCTTCCTGATTCCAGGTCCAGCACTATCCACTGTGCCACCTAGCTGCCCTTTCCAATCATTAGGCTTCTACTTTTCTTCCAACTATTTATTAGTATTGAGATATATATATATATATATATATATATATATTTGGCATATATGTTGACTATCCCAAGGAATAGGAGTTTTAATAAAGTTGTAATCTCTATGTTAAAAGATATGGACATTCTAGCCACTTTATTTGCATAATTCCAAGTTGATTTCTAAAATGGTTGTACTGATTCAGTTCCACCAACAATGTACTAGAGTGCCTATCTTCCCACAATCCCTCCAGCATCGATTGTCCCTATCTTTTGTCATCTTTGCTTATTTGTATGGTATGAGCTGAGAACTTGGGGCTGTTTTGATTTGGATTCCTCTTATTATTAGTGACTTTGAACATTACTTCATATGGCTGTTAACTGAGTGAAATTCTTTTGATAACTTCATATACTTTGATCACTTATAGGGGGAAATGGCTTTTGGCCATGTATACATAGATTTGTGTGTGTGCATACATAGATTTTTTTGTGTGTGTATACAAAAATTTTTTTTAATTATACCACTTCCCTTCTTATTCTATGTTAATTTTGTTTGTGCAGAAGTTTTTCAGTTTCAAATAATCAAAGTTATCTTTTATCTTTTGTAATTGTCTCTATCCCTTGTTTGGTTAAGAATATATCAACTAACCATAATGTATATGACTTGTTTCTCTTCTAATTTTTAAATGACAAACTTTGATATTAAGGTCATGTATCCATTTAGAATTTATATTAGAATATGGTGTAAGGTATTGGTACTTAGCCTAATTTCTACCATGCTGTTTTCCAGTTTTCCCAGAAGTTTTTATCAAATAGGGAGTTCTTTTCCTAAGTAATTTCTGCTTTTCAGTTTATTAAACATTGGGTTACTCAGTTCCATTGCTTCTGATTCTTGTCTAGTATATCCCACTGATCTAGCTCTACCTTTTATTTATTTTTACTTTGTTTCTAATTTTAAAAAATACTTTATTTTCCCCTGGTTACATGGAAAAACAATTTTTAACATTCATTTAAAAATTTTGGGGGGGGGCGGCTAGGTGGTGCAGTGAATAGAGAAGCAACCCTGGAGTCAGGAGGAGCTGAGTTCAAATCCACTTAACACTTGCTAGCCCTGTGACCTTGGGCAAGTCACTTAACCCCAATTGCCCTGCCCTCCCCCCTCCAAAAAAAAAAAGGAAAAAAAATTTTGAGTTCCAAATTTTCTCTCCCCTTCCCTCACCTCTCCCCTCCTTAAGACAGTAAACAATTTGTAATATAGCCTCTGCTTTTAACCAATATAAACTCATCTTATGAATATTTAATAATATACCTTAACATCCAGAAGAATTATTTCCTCTTCATCCCCAACACTTATTTTTAACTTGATGTTCCTGAGCTGAGTTTTGAAGAAATCAAGGCATGCTAAGAGGGGCACCAGAAAATGGGGGAACAATCAATGGGAAGTCACATACCCAAGACATGGAACACCATGTTCAAGGAACTACAGGTAGACCAGTGGAGTGTTACTGTAGAGTTTGTGGGAGGTTGTAAGGTATGAACGGATGGCAAAGGTAAAATGAAACAAAGTAAAAAGTAATAATAGAATGTCAGACACAGCCAGTGTGTTGGTTACTTTTACTCAAATCTCAAGCCTCTTTACCATCTTGGTCCCTCTCATCTAGAAGTTTCTCAGCTTATCAACACCCTTCCTAAAAAATTTTTTTTTAGCAATCCAGATTGAACAGAATACCCCAGATGTCATCTGATCAGAGCACAGTAGACAACCACCTCATTCCTGACATCGGTGCCCCCTCCTGATACAGCCTAAGATCACATTCCCTTTTTATCCTGCATGTCCCACTTGTCAAACTGACTATTCCTCAAGCCTCCCATGGCTCCTTCTCCCCACACTCTCTCAGCTGAGAACCCTGCCTCCTATTTTACAGAAAAAATGGAGGCCACTCACCACGAATTCCCCCTTCTCCTCTCTTTATCTATCACTCAGGTGCTTTCCATCCCTCTCTCTTCCTTGACCCTCAGCTTCACATGATGAAGTGGCCATATTCCTTACTAAGGTTGATCCGTCTACTTGTTCAAGAGAGATCCCTTTCCATCTCATCTCTTCCAGCAGACTGCCCCCTCTGTCATGCCCACTTTCTTATTTTTAATCTCTCCTTATCCCATTTCCGACTCCCCTTAAATATGCCCATCTCCCCAATCCCAAGAAACCCCTCACTTATCTTTTAATCTCTGTTATCATAGTTAAAACTTTTCAAAAAGTAAGTGCCTACAGTAAGTCCCTCCACTTTCTCTTCTTAACCCTGTATAATCTGGCTTCTGATTTTACCATTCTATCCAAACTGCTCTCTTCAAAGCTACCAATACAAAGAATTGGAAATTAAGGGGGTGCCCATTAATTGGGGAATGGCTGAACAAGTTGTGGTATATGCATGTTATGGAATACTATTGTGCTATAAGAAAAGAGGCGCAGATGGACTTCATATTTACCTGGAGAGGCTTATAAAAACTGATGCTGAATGAGAAGAGTAGAACCAGGAGAAATTTATACACAATTACAGACACAACGTATGTGTGATGACCAACTTTGATAGACTGGACTCTTCTCAGCAACGCAGTGATATAAGTCAATCCCAAAAGACTCATGATGGAGAGAGATGTCTACATTCAGAGAAAGAACTAGAAAGAACTGAGTTTGTATCCAGATGGAAGCAAACTACCTGATCTTTTTCCTTTTCTTGTTCAGTTTTATGTCCTCTTTACCATTTTTCATTCCAGCTGATACAACCCATCTTTTATAACCTGACTAATGTCTAATGTGAAAGTATTTACAGATCCTATACCTGACTGTATGTCGCCATGGGGGGCAAGGGAGGGAGGGGGACAAAATGTGAAACTCAAGGAACTCTGGAATTGAATCTTGTAAACTAAAAGGAAACAAACAAATTAATAAAATATAACAAAAAATTGATTAAAATACCAACTACCTCAAAGCTACCAATAGCCTTATCTGAATCCTCATTCTCCTTGACCTCTCTGCAGCCTTGGACACTGCTGATTGCTCCTTCTGCCAGGATACTCTCTTCTCTCTAGGTTTTCTGGACACCCCTCTCTCCTGGTTCTCCTCCTGCTCCTGTCTTCTTTGCTAGATCTTCATCAAGATCATGCCTTCCAAAGGTTGTCTTGGGCTTCTTTCTTCTCTTCTACCTGTGTATTATCACTTATTAATCTCATTAGCTTCCCAAGATTTAATTATGATCTCTATGCTGATGATTCTCAAATCTACCTTTCTTGGCCCAATCTTTCTGCTGACCTCCAATCTCTTTTCTCCAACTGCCTTTCAGACATCTCAAACTAAATGTGTAGACATCTTAAACTCAATATGTCCAAAACAGACCTATCTTTCCTCCTAAAGCCTCCCCGCCCTCCCACCTTTCTTAAAGGGCAACACCATCCTCCCAGTATCTCAGGTTCCCAACCTAGGAGTTATCTTGGATTCCTCATTCTCTTACCACCCCCCATATCTAAGCTGTTGCCAAGGCTTAGGTTGACTTCACCTTTGTATCATCTTTCAACTATGCCCCCTTCTCTCTCCTGATACTACACCGACCCTGGTGAAAGCCCTCATCCCCTCACACCTGGATTACTGCAATAGCTGCTGGGGGTGGGGGGAGGGGCGCTGCGTCTGCCTACCAAAGGTCTCTCCCCACTCCAGTCCATATTCAATGTAGTCACTAAAATAATTTTCCTAAAGCTCGGGTCCAATCATGTTACTGCTTCTACTCAATTAACTCCAGTGGCTCCCTTTCACCGCTCCTGCCCCACCCCCAGGGTCAAAACCAAAATGCCCTGTTTGGCATCAAAAAACCCTCAGAACCCAGCCCCCTCCTACCTTTCCAGCCTTTACATCTTACTCCTTAACATGTACTCTTACGTCCACTGACACTGGGCACCTGGCTGTTCCAAAGAAAAGCCAGGTCATTTTCTCTGGCTGGCCTCCATGTCTAGAACACTCTCCCTGCCCTGCTCCAACTACTGACCTCCCTGGTTTCCATTAAATCCCAACTGAAATTCCTACACGAAGGCTTCCTTAACCCCTTTTGATTCTAGGGTCTTCCTTCTCTTATTTACTTCCTCTTTATTCTGTACAGTTTGCTTTTCATATATTGTTTGCATGTTGTCTCCTCCCGTTAGATTGCAAGCTCCTTGAGGATAGGAACTGTCTTTTGCCTCTTTGTGTGTCCCCAGAACTTAGCACAGTGCCTAACATGTGGTAGGTGCTTAATAAACGTCTACTGATTGGTCCTTTTAAACCCCCAGATCTTTTTCAAACCATGCCTCTCCCATCTTGTAATCTACTGTGTAAGATTTTAACTTACCTCTATTAAACATATATGTCATCTTGATCTAGCCTTGTTTTCCAGACTGTCAAGATTTTTAGATACCAATTCTGCTATCCAGTGTACTAAGATTTACATCATCTTCAAACCTGATAATTTGTTGTTTAGTTGTTTTTCATTTGTGTCCAACTCAATGAGTTGGAGAGGTTTTCTTGGCAAAGATATTGGAGTGATTTGCCATTTCCTTCTCCAGTTCATTTTACAAACGAGGAAACTAAGGCAATCAGAGCTAAGTGACTTGTTCAGGGTCACACAGGTAGTGTCTAAAGCTAGATTTGAACACAAGTCTTTCTGACTCCAGCCTAGTGCTCTACCCACTGTGCCACCTCTCTGCCCAAATCAGATAATATTCTTTTTTTTTTTTTAAGCAATCGGGGTTAAGTAACTTGCTCAAGGTTACATGGCCAGTTATTTTTGTGTGGGTGCCGAGTATCTGAGGCTGGAACCGATCCCTGGTCTCCTGATGCTGGGGCCGGCACTCTTACTCACTGCGCCACCTGGCTGCCCCTAATATTTTCAAAGGAAAAAAAGCATCATAACCACACCACCCAAATTTCTCAGGCCATCAGCCAAAAATCTTCAAAGTTGATAAGAAACCCATGATGACCTCTTGAGTTCATCCCCTCAAATCAAAATCCATTTAATAGTACTTTGAACAGGCCTGTATAGCTGTATCCCTTCTGTAGAATTTTAGCAAACCATTTTATAAGTCCTCCAGAATTTTCAAAGTTTTAAACTAATATTCCAGTGCAGTCCTTTTCATTTGCAGTTCCTCCTCCTTTCTGATTTAGAATCAACAGAACTGGCCATCCATGGACCCTTCAGTGTCTAGGCAACCATTTCAACAACTTTCCTCTTTTAAGGTTATAGGGTCAGATCTAGAGATGGAAAGGTGGTCAGAAAAGATCATGTAGTCCAACCTCCTTATTCTACATGAATTGTTGAGGTCCAGGTAGGTCAAGTTATTGCCCTAATGTCACAAAGATAGTGTCTGAGAAGGGGTTGAACCCAGGCCCTCCGATCCCAAAGCCAATACTCTTTTCAGGTCTATGTTCTCTACTGGTACCACCTTCCCACACACACCTCCCCCTTCCTTTTTGGGCCATCTATTAACTTCTAGGTTATCCTCATCATTTTAAATTTCATTTTGGTATCTGGCTTCTAGTTCACCCTCATCACTTGGCAGTAATGACCTTTCCCCCTTCAAGTCCCATTTGTCTTATGGTTTTCTAATGTTTTGTGTAACAGTGCCTTATAGCCATCTCTACAGGTGTCCTGGTCTGGACTATAAGTTCCCTAAGAGCTGGGATCATGTTTTTATCTCAATATTTATTTCCCAGCAAACCCAGAGCAGTGCTTGTCAGAAAAGAGTTAAAAATACGAGTTTCCACCACCAGCCTAAAACAAAACCGAACTACAGGTTCGTGCATGGCTACCATTTGCACACTTAAGTATTAAGGGTGATACAATCCAGTGAGACACTTTGTTAATGTTCCTTGAAATTCCCCAATTCTAGCATAGGTGCTTACTATAAAAAGCCCCCCCAAACCTATGACTTCCGAAGAAAAATCTTGAGAATCAGAATTTGTGGGGAGAAGTGGTAAGTCTAAGATTTGGTCCTGATGAAGACGACAGAAAACAATGAGTATCTACAAAAGTCTACCAGATGGCATGTTAACTATTCTCCCATGCACTACATCTTCAGTGTTTTCAGGTGTGGTTGAGTAAATGCTTAACAGAAAGCCAAGTGAAGTACAGAAATCTGAGATGCTGGGGCAGCTAGGTGGTGCCCTGGAGTCAGGAAGAACTGAGTTCAAATTTGACATCAGTGTGAACTTGAGCAAGTCACTTAACCCCAAATGCCCTGCCTTCCCTCCAAAAAAAAAAATGTATAATCCAAGATTCCCAAAAAACCTTCTTAGTGGAGTAGCAGGCAAAATACTCTTCAAGGCACTCAAAGCCTAGTCTCTTGTCTTCATCTTCCAATTTTCATATCCCACCCCCAGTTATGAAAAAACAACTACAGGAGTGATGGAATACATTGATGCAGATGTCCACCCACCCTGTTTCCCTTGTCTTTCTTTGATCACTATGCTGTACAGGAGGGAGATCTCATACAGTAAAATAAATCATCTAAGACATGACAAATCCTAACCGAAAGTTTTCAGAACTGATGCTTGGGAGCTTCAAAAATAATCATTGCCAAAGCACCCCCTCCACTTGAATGTAATATGCAAGATTTCCAGGGTTATGTTAATGTACTCCTCATAAAGAAAAACATTCCCTCTTTCTTTGTTACTAAAAAGGAGGAATCCTTTCATAGCCAAGAGGTGAAGAGAAATATACCTCACACACACACACACACACACACACACACGAGTTGTGCCGCATGGACTCTATGTTGTGATGTACAAGGAGAATGGAGCAGATGACCAAAAGGGAATGGGGACTGAAATGTCAAGGGGCATTCAGCTTGGAGAGATATTAGATGGGAGTTGGTAGCAGTAAAGAGGATTGGGGCAGTATTCAGTCTCAGAATATTTAATACACATTTCTCACATTTAAGGACCCTTCTATGCCTTTTTGTTTGTTTGTTTTTGGAGGGGGGAAGGCAGGGAAATTGGGGTTAAGGGACTTGTACAAGGTCAGACAGCTACTAAGTGTTAAGTATCTAAGGTCAAATTTGAACTCAGGTCCTCCTGACTCCAGGGCCAGGGCTTTATTCACTGCGCCACCTAGCTGCCCCTCCATGCCTTCTTAAAAGGTTAGAATTTGGACTGGAAATGCCAGTTGGGCACAAATACTACATATGACATACTTCAAAAGAATCTTCTGATCAACTAATCAGTTAGCAGCATGTAAAATAACCCAAGGTCCCCACGGACAAACTTACCGGAATGCTGCATACTTCTAGTCAAGCAAAGGCATTTAGGAAATCTTTACAACAGAATTACAGTAAACATTTATTAAGTTTTAATTTTCACAATATCTTATTTCAGTTCTGAAATCAGCCTACAAATATTTCGCTACATTAACATCAATCTGGTGATCATTTAATAAATAAAGGAATGTATATATACCTTTGTAAAAATAAGTTTTGATATATTGAGGATTCCCAACAATGACAGCAGTAGACCTGATTCCCCAAGGGTCACATGCCTTGAGTCTTATACACATCACTAGCAACAAATCAAGTTGTTTTACAGAAGGAAAAAAAAAAACAACAAAACAAAAACAGAAACCAAAAAACCCCACAACTTTTACAAACTTAAATATTATCTAAATCCACAATCTGGTGTTGGAAACAAAATTAAATCACTAATATCAGTGCTGACAGAGTGGTGTCATACTAAAAGACAGAATTTCCAGTTAAGAATAGGGCAAACAAAGATTTCACTGGATGTGGAAGGGTGCTAATCGACATTACCATCACAAGAATTCAATGAAACACTGGATTCAAGAGATTCAACACATGCGGTTAATTAAGTTGACATTACAGTAAAACCTTTATATTTTTAAAAATAGACATTAGACGTATGGTCAATAACTCCATTAGCTGCCAAATATAGAGAACTGGTATGGAATGCAAACCACAGTCGGAAACACAGCCATCGAAAAAAGCCTAAATTGGTACCAGTCTATTATACCACAGGACAGGGCATCGACAAGGCATTTATTTAATAGCAAAACAGTCAGAAGAATGCAATATTCAGGAACAAGGTTGATTTATACCAGATACTATATAGCATACTGATTGACACCCAATACCAATTAAAAGCACTGTATCACATCCGGAAAAAGAGAAAGAATTCCATTATCTATAGAGAAGAGGCTGAGCTCTAAAATTTACAAACTGCCCTAGAACTGGGTATTTTTCTACAACTGTGACGTATTATGATGCACACCCATAGCATAGGAGTTTTGACATCTTGAACTTTTAACCCTAACACTTTGTAAGATGACAGCTGAATTTATGGTTAGATCAGCCACCGGTTTCAAAAGCCACCAAGTATGAACCAATAAGAGAGAGATCCTTTTTCTCAAGGTCTGTTTAAGCAGGGGGGGAAAGTTGGGGGGCAGGGGAGTATCAGGCTGAGCAGAAATGAAGCAATTAAAGCTTGCCCCTGACTGTTCTGGGGGCAAGGCAAAGCTGGCATTCAGGAAATCCTGTTGTGAAAAGGCAGTTTTACTATTCCCCAACCACATCAATGGGATTGGAGTGGAACCTAACGCAGAAATAAGGTGGGAGATTTTTTTTGGGGGGGCGGGGGGAGACAGCAACAGAACTTTGTATGGAAAAATATATTTCAACATATTAAGGGGATAACATGAAGACGTCATGTGCATACAATGGGACAAGCCAATATTTTCACTGATGAAAAAAAATTTCTCCCAAACATTCACATGTCAACTTAAAGAGATTCTATCAAGATAGTTTGCATTTATCTTGTTAAAAATTACTACCCTTTGTAAATAGCCATCATGATATTGAATCATAATTACTGAAATTAATACTGATTAATTTTATGTGGTCAGTTTCTACTTATAATAGCATCATATTATTCATTAGAACCTATTATGAGTAGTATTGTTCTGTATTATTATCCTACAGCATTTAAGATATACAAAACATTGTTCAAGGTATGAGACACATGGTACAAAAATATATTTTTCCACATACAAAAGGGTGAGCTCAAAAGAAAAGGTTGGATGTGAGGGGCAGAGGGGAGTGGCTGTATATCAGTTTTCATCCCACTGGAGATCTTCTCTACAAAAGCCCCCTGGTAGATGAAAACAAGCCTGGACCAAATGTCAAAGGTTTGTATGCAATTTCTTCAACGTGAAAGTTTCTGTCATTAGCATCCAGGATTCTGATCGGTTTTAAAACATCGGCAACCCTTTAAGAATGTTATCGCCAGTTGAAGATTCTTCATTTAAAAAGAGAGAGGCATCTCCCTATCTGTATATTAAACAGTATAAAATTATACACAGATAAGCTTCCATAGAAAAATCAGGCATGAATCTCATACTTGTTGCTACTCAGAGGAATGGTGCCTGTTACAGACTTACAAGTTTCTAGCCCTGGGCTCCATTTTGAGGGCATTTTCTGTCATACACAGACGTGCTTGTTCCCATGTATGTACACACACACACACACACACACACACACACACACACACATCCTCCCTGTGTCCTTCAAATTTACTAAAAAATCAACCTCTTTTCCCTCCCTGGTTTGTTCTTTGGCCAGCAAGATACCTCTCATGAGTTTTACAGCTTTTGAAAAATGAAGAACAAAGAAACTCATTTTACTCCAGGAAAAAAATTAAAGCACACAAACCAACCAATTAAAAAAAAAAAGACTTAAAACTCAAGACATTTTGTCAATGACACAGCACATCCACATGGATAGGGAGGAAACTGAAAAAGAAGTTAAGTACCTAGAGAATCAGCAATAATTCCAAAAAAGTAATTTGGGGAAGGTCCTGGAACCTAAGCAAAAATGAAAATGATTTCCCTTTCCCCAGAGCCCAGCTCCCAGAGGAGCTAAAAAGACATGAACTAGCAGGACTTGAGTAATGCCACTGGAATCATTTCAATCCAGAAGATGTTTCCACCAATACCCATTAAGATCAACTGAACTGAATCTAAATGAACACTTCCTGAATTGACAGGAAGCCAATCAAAGCAGCCTTGTGTGGCATTATGTGCAACTTAAAAATAGCAGTTTCATAAAATTCTCAAAAGTTGTTTTTCCAAATGCTTGCAAAGAAAAAAAAATATCACAATAAGGATCACATGAGGTTGTTAAATTCTGGGTTCTCCAAATAATCATAACTACTGCTCTAGACAGGACAGGGTCCTGCTTCTATCTACCCTCACCACCCCTCATCCCCCAAGTCAGATTTCCACTTAGAGGTTTGATAGGGAAACTGAGCACCCCAGTGGTCAGGGAGGAAATCAGTAGGTGTACAACCAGTACCTTGGGGCACCAGTGGAAACATCCATCATGCCTCAAGTGCTGGGGGAACTTATGTGCACACTTCCTGAAGGTTTAGTCTTTCATTCTGGCAGATTTCACTCAAGCTGATAGGAGTCATAAGCCTGGGGTGGACCAAATGGCAAAACCAAAGTATATCAGTGACTCCCCTACCAAACAAAACACCCTCAAACCCTCATGATTCCAACCTATCACCCTGTGGTAACTTCTCCAAGGATTACCAAAAATGAGGACACCACAGACTTCAGGCAAAAAGCACCTAGAGATTCTACTATTAAGAGGTTAAAAATAAAACCTGAAGAGCGCTTATTGCTGCCCAGTGGTCCTGAGAATGCCTAAACAACTTGCAAGTTGTGTTACCTGCTGGGGTGTTTTTCTTTTCAGAAGCCCTATGTGGGTCTGAGTCAACCCAAAGCTGCCTAGCAAAGCGTCCCTTAAGTGAAAGAAAACAAGACCTGTGTGTTGAAAGCGTCAATGTGACTGCCATCTTGCTACCAAACTTCAGACTCCACGTTCCAAAACGTTTCTCTGACTAATCCTTGGATTTTTACTTTCTAAAATCCTTTGGAGGAAAATCCCATTTCAAGTATGACAAAATACAGAGCAAATCATAGATCTGCTCACAAAAATGAATTCATTTAAAGGAGACTTGAGAAAATTAAAATTTTTTTGGAGGGCAATTTGGGTTAAGTGACTTGCCCAAGGTCACATGGCTAGTTTTTGTGTTAAGTGTCTGAGGCCGGATTTGAACTCAGGTCCTCTGACTCCAGGGCTGGTGCTCTAGTCACTGTGCCACCTAGCCACCCCAAAATGATTTCTTTTTAAAAAGGAGACTCAAATGGGACAATTCTAATAATTATGTCTGTTAGCCTGAACTCCAAGTTTTTTATTTGTTCATACACTGACTGATACCTGATAACCCAACTGTGGGCCCCCTCCCCTAAAGCTTATAATTTGTGAAAACGTAAACACCTCACATGTGGAACCCACAGCGTCTTTTTAGAGCTGTGAAAACAAATGTTTGAGATTAAGCTTCTCTAAAATGCCAAATTCACATAATCTCCTCACTTTAAAGTTTTAATAGACTTGACTCGATCTGCCTTTATAAAAACCTTACAAAATATGTCTTTAAACACTTGAAAAAAAGTAATTGTGTGTTCTATGCATGGATAAATTTTTTTAGTATATAGCTAATGTGGGTTTTATCGTTTGAAAAAATATTTTTTTTTTACACAACTAATGGTTCTCAGGGTATCTCAGTGTTCTACATAAGTTATTTTAAAATTCTTCTCAGCCTAAAGTTGTAATGTGGTCCAATAACCTCACAATGTGCTGTTTTGTTGCTTTGTAACTTTTAGTAAGATAGTGCTTTTTGATGTTCCAAGAGCTGGTGAAAGGTGATTAACCTGGCTTGTCTCATTTGTCACCGTCTCGATCAATGCCTTCTAGCACCCGGGAGAGGCGGATGTTGAGTAGTCTGATCTGGCTATCGAGATGGTCAATCTTCTCCTCTAGGCTGTGGCTGCCCAGGCTGAGGTTGGCGCCGCCGCTTCCACCACTGGTGCCGCCACTCCTCCAGTAGAAGCCCACAGGCCCCGTCATGAAGTAAATGGCGACCACTAAGCAGAGGGGCAGGACCGCCTGTTCAGGCTCTCCTTCATACTTCTGCAGGATGTATACACAGGAAAGGGCAAACAGGGTGACCCTCACAACCCAGAAGAAGCGACCAAACAGGATGTGCAAGAGATAGAAGAGAAATCCCAGGAAGAGAGACAAGAACCAGTAGGCCAGGAGGACGGCACCCACCAAGAGCAGAGCACGGGTGGGGTTGTTAGCCACAGCGGCAGGGCTAAAATAATGCGTCAGGTTCGAGGCTGAAAAACAAGGAAGAGGAGAAAAAGGGACTGAGTGGCCTGCAAGACACTGGTGGGCCCCCGATTTCAAATGTGGACACAGACAAGGCGGGGACAATATTCAATGCCGACAGTCATGCAGCCCCAGAGAAGACCCTTCCCAGGAACTATCACCGCCCCTCTCCTAGGCTGTTGGGTCCACGAGGGCGAAGACTAAATTTCAGAAGTAGGAGTCTAACGGTACTCATTTGCTGCCTCAATCCTGTTCTGACCCCTCCTTGGGGTGGGAGGTCACCCTGGGCTATGCTGAGGAAAGCCCAAACTTGTTATTATGCCCATTTTACTGATTACTCAGCAGGGTCAGCCAGAGGAAGTTTCATGGCCATGGCACATAGTTAGAAACCTTCTACAGGAAGTCTTTCTTGATCCCTCCTATTAATTCTAGTGCCTCCCCCCATTGATAATTTCCTTTTTATCCTATCTATAACTTGTTTGACTGTGAGCTCCTTGAGGACAGAAATTATCTTTTTTCTTTCTTAGCACAGCGCCTGGTATACAGCAGGTGCTTAATAAATGCTTATTGACTGACTGGAAGTATTAGAGGAAGGCTTCAAACTAGGTCTTCCTGATTTAATTCCAGGACCGGCACTCTATTTCACTATACCATACCCCCATACTCTGCTAGGATGATATCTGCCTTTGACCATGTGAGGAAATATGAGCTATCTCGTAACATGGCCAATTCCAGTGTGATATTAATATAAAAAAAAATATACACAAATATTGTGTATGTGCATATGTATGTGTGTATATGTATATAAGGCAGCTAGGGGGCGCCATAGTGCACAAGAGCATGGGGCCTGAAGAGAGGAAGACTCCTCTTCCTGAGTTCAAATCTGTCCTCACACACTTCCTAGCTGTGTGACCTTGGGCAAGTCACTTCACCCTGTTTGCCTCAGTTTCCTCATCTGTAAAATGAGCTGGAGGAGGAAATGGCAAACCACTTCAGTATCTTTGCCAAGAAAACTGCAGATGGGTTGAATTCAACTGAACAACAACTATACTCACATATACACACATATACATACACATACACACACACACACACACACACACACACTCTAGTAATTGTTCGGCCCTTTTGGTATATTTGGTTGTCTTGGTTTCCTCATCTGCAAAATGGGAATGATATCTAGAGAACTGAGTAGGAGGGTTTCAGGGAGGATCACACGTCACAATATAAATAAAGCTTAAAAAGACAATGTGTGGGGTGGCTAGGTGGCACAGTGAATAGAGCACTGGCCCTGGAGTCAGGAGGACCTGAGTTCAAATCTGACCTCAGACACTTAATACTTACTAGCTGTGTGACCTTGGGCAAGTCACTTAACCCTAATTGCCCCTGCCTTCCTCCTTCCAAAAAGAAAAAAAAAAAAAGACTGTGCACAAGCCACCACTTCCATTAACTGGGATTTCCAGAGCACAGAATAACTGTCCCACAGGGAGGAGATGACAAGAGGATAGGGGAAACTGGCCCGCAATGAAAACTCACTACAGAGAGCCATCCAAACAAGAGTCACAGTCTCTGGGCCCAGCATTTTGAGTACCGCTGATCACTTTCCCTTTCCCATTTATTGACTGTCCTCTAACATCTGAGTGAGAGGGGCAGAGGGGGCTGGGGTAACACTATTCCCATTTTACAGGTGTGAAAACTGAAGCCCAGAGGAATCAGTGGGAGCCAGCCCTCTTTGGGGTCTGGTAACTGATTTATCGCTGGCTGTTCAGTAAGCAACTAGACACAGTTCCCTTAAGGTTCACGTAGCTGCTCCCCTGTCCCATGCAATCTCCTGTAATCAGGTTCAGCTCGTCAGGGCTTGCTGGAAGGGATTTCATAATCTGGGAAGATGGTAAACACAGAACCTACACGGGATTGCAGGGAATTGCTTTATCTGGGTTGTCTCCCAAGAGCCAATATTAAAGGTCCTGGGGGAAAAGAGGAAGCCAAAAGCACTCCCTGAATGCGCCAGACTGCTTTCCTCAGGGTGTTCCAGTGCCCTGGGCTCTGAGGGGCAGGATCAGAACCTGGGTCTGTCTGTCAGACCTCCAAAGCCGCCAGCCCTCAGAGTCATTCACTGACTGTTCTACAAATATTAAGCCCTTCTATTAAGTACCAAGCACCGGAGGTACAAAGACAGGAAGGAAACCAAACCTCCCCTGAAGAAGCCTACATCTTATACCCATATGGAGATAAGTCAGTAAAAGCAAATTTTTAGAGGGGTACAGCAGGGAGGGCAGGCACTGCAATAACTCAGTTAAGCTGAGCCATGAAGGTCGGGAGGGATTCCAGGAGCATTCTAGTCATGCATGAGGAAGAGCAGGTGTTAGAGAGAGTGTGAGGCAGAGGAGGGTGAAGTTGGTGTGGACAGGCAGCCTACAACCAGGTTACCAAGAGGAGTCTGTCTTTTGTACAGAGGAATGGAGAGCCCATGAGGCTTCTGGAGCAGAAGAATGACATCCAGGCTTTGGGAAATGCCAATGTGCTCGTTGTGTTGAGGATGGGGAGGGAAGCCTGGGCAGGTGGGAAGGCTAATTAAGCAATTACTACAGAAGTCCAAGTGAGAGGTAACAAGGGCCTGAAGTATAGCCCAGGACCAGTTGCTGGTCCTGAAGATTCCCCTAGCCAGGCACCCCCCCCACCTCCCCCGAAAAAGAGTACAAAGCAAACAGAGACACTAGTTACATATAGACAGATGACAAAAGGAAAGGGGCTGACTGGACAACTCATCGGGAGACCCCTTCCCAGGCCCATCCCTCGGCTGGCATCTCTGCTTCTCCTCCTAGAGAAGGAGAACCATAATACCACCTACCACCTGGTGCAAGTATTAGAAGCCAGGGGTGATGGACAAGCTAGGACCGTGGTCAGAGGAAGCCAAAGCTCCAGAATAATGAGACCTATTCCAGACTCTGTATTAGCAATACTCTCCCTGACCCACTTGAACACGGCCAATTATTAGAAGAGCCAGCATTTTACCCACCATCGATCCCAAGAACATCCAGCAGATCAGTCCAGAGTCTCCACAGCGTCTCCACTAAGACATCCACTCCATTTACAAATCTCTCAGTTGACCTGGAGAAAAACTACAAAGACCAAGGAATAAAGAGTTAATAAGGAGTTCTGTAAATTCACTTCTCCAATTCCTCCCATGACTGGTCAGAGGGTAGACTATATATGAACTTCTGTTCCCTGCCCAAGATTAAAAGGACTTTTAGAAATGGTTGGGGGGGAGGAGGGGAAGAGAAGGGAAGACAGACTGAGGAAGGTCTAATGGAGAGCAAACAAAACCCCTGCCTCAGGCAGCATGGGAGGCAGAGAGGGGGACCCGGAGAGGAGGGAGGAAGAGGCTATTCTCCAGTGTGGCCTTCAGGGAAGGGTCATCTGTCCAAAGCTAAATTTCAACTTAAGGTCACTTAACAATTTTGATTTTGAAGTAATCTGTTCCCTTCTAACATCCTGCTTTGCCTCTTGTGTGGACCATGAGTTGGTTTGTCTAGAGGATGTAATAATGAGACAGAGGTGTGAAAGGATTCCGGGTTCTGAGCCCTTATGCTAAATAAAGACAAGGGGCTGACATCATTATCAATCCAATAAACCAGGTGGGCTGTGCTCCTATGGAGAAGGAAGAAAGAGGAAGAACATAGCCACTCTGAAGGAACCCAAGGGCTCTTTGAAATCACATTCAGAACAATCCAGTCACTGAAGGATGCCATCTTGTTGTCTTCAAATAAATCAGGTCTATCTCCCGGAACCTGAACTAGGAAACTGAGACCATATGAAAAGTCCAGGATGGGTCAACATGCTAACACCCTGATAGCCACAAACAGATTTGGGGGGAGAGGAAAAAATTAGCCCAGCAGAATCCAAGAGGCTCACCACGTTCTCAGCAGGAGTGGGCGATAATTCTTGCAAGTTGAGCACCAAGCTCAACCAAACAGGGAGTAAGGAGAAAAAAAGGTCTCCTCAGCAAGAGCCTTAGCTCCGGAGAAAGAGTTGGCAAAAAAGGCCAACTCAGCATGGAGAAAACAAATGGTCCTCGCAATATCTGAAAGGCTGTTTGTTGTGTGGAAGTGGAACTAGATGTGTTTTGTTTCACCAATAAAACTGAAGAGGATCAAGGGGAGGATGGGGAGTGAGGGAGGGTCCTCAGAAAGGGAAGACTTTCTAAGAATTAGAGAAGACCATTGTGCTTTGAGAAACACATGTGAGGAATTCAGAGAAGTATAGAAAGACTTATATGGACAGATGCAAGGTGAGATGAGCAGAACAGCCATGACTGCAACATAAATGGGAAGAAAAACCAAACTGAATTCTTCCACCTATAACGTATAAGCCTGGCCCCAAGAAACATGAAAATATATCTCCCTTCCTTTCCTTGCCAAGGCAGAAGATGACAGGGATGGGATTCTGCATCTATCAGACTCAACTGATGGGTGTTAGTTTTTGCTAACTTACATTTTATAATTTTTTTTTAAGTTAAATCTTTTTGTTTTCAGTTCCAAATTCTCTCCCTCCTTCCAACCCCATCTCTTATCCACTATTATGGCAAGAAATACAATATTCATTATTTTACATATGAAAACCTGCCTTTAAAAAAAGTTAATAACATTTACATGGTACTTTAAGGTTTACAAGGCACTTATAAGTATGGGGGTGGGTGGGGGGAAACTGTCATCTCAAAGCAGACTAACAGCTGCCTCAGAAGGCAGTAAATAACAGTTTTCCGTCATTGGAAGGCTCTCAAGTTAGGAATGCTACAGAACACATTCTTGTTCAAATCTGGGTTGAACTAAATAGTCTGTGAAATCTGATTTCTGAAATCCCTTTTTGGAGGCAGGGGTGGAATGAGGGTGGTATTTTAAGAAAAAACCTCCAGAAATTCCCTATCTCACTACTATTCATCAAGGATCCTACAGGTTTTATTGTGGAATCAATGCAGTAAAAAAAATTCTAAACCAGCTACTCTCCATTCTGACAGCTGAGAGAAATCTTCCTTGTAGGCCCAAAATACCATTTAGCAATCTAATATACCCTTAGGGAAGAAAGGAAAGCAATTAGGATCTTTTACTGAAAAGGAATCTTGTAGGGTTTAGAGATTAAGGTCCTGCATTCAAATACCAGGTCCCCCAACTGCTGGCACCTGGGTGACCTTGGGTAAATCAACCTTTGGGCCTGAGTTCCTTCACCTATAAAATGATTAGGGTGGGCCTTCCTGATCTCCAAGGACTGTTTCAAGCCCTAAAGTCAGGGCACTTAAATTGAGAAATTACCTGTACAGGGGTGGGGAGCCTGCTTCTTGAGGCCAGATATGGCCCTCTAGGTTTTCAAGTGCAGCCCTCTAGGGCACTTGAGGCCAAAGGTTCCCCACCCCTGGAATTTAGGGAAAAAAAGAGCTTAAGGTCATTTGTCTTTTTGAGGAATACATTTAGGAAAAAAGAAAAAAAAAAACCACCACCTTCTTTCCCAGTGGACTTGAATTGTCTAGAGGTTGCTTTCTTATTAAACTTTTTGAGAACATTGGGACTTTCTGGTGAACGTTAAGATCTTCAAAATTATTTAGGGAACAATCTGGGCCTGATATAATCATCAATCTAGACCTGGAACCTCAAGTAACCAAGCTTGTTGAGTCACTTCCAGGGGGAGAGCCGGGTCCCAATCTGTCTCAACACAGTCTTGTTAAGGCTCCTTCTAATGCTGGGAGGGCTGGCACCATCTCTCCCTCTCCCCAACTCTCTTGCAAAATTGCAAACAGACTCAAAGAAATTGAGCTGTGATCCAAAAAAGGCTTCACCACAAAGGGATAATGAGCCACAGATGGAGGTGCCCACCTCTGCCAGCCCTGAAGGCAAACCTACCCAATGAACCTGGAAAGGAGAGGACAGATACCTACTGTTATCTTTACTGATCTGCCCTTGGCAAGCCCAAGGCAGGCAAAGCCCTCCCCTCCCTCTCCCAAGGCTTTTTCTGCTCTTCAGCTGAAGACTCCTAGAACTCTGGGGGTAGAGCACAACTTCAAGACCATCTCCTTACAACACTCCTTCCAAATAAAGAAACCCAGATTCAGAGAAGGAAATGCCTTGCTCAAGGTCACCGGGCCAAGTTAGCAGCAAATACACTCTACTCTGCATCCATCCAACCTGAGCAGACTGCCACAGGCTCCTGGTCTGTGTCCTGCTCTTCCCTTTGCCTGGGATGCCCTCCTTGCCCCCCTCTGACTCCCTCTTTCAGATCTCAGGGCCCCTTCCTGGAGTTCTCAGGCCCATGTCTCTCTCTCCTGCACCTGGCCCCCTCCGGCACTGTGTCCCATTTCTTTGTCTCACTTGGCATGCAGCGCCTTGCAGGGCCATTTAAATGTTTCATGTGAACATGTGGACTTTCTAACTAGATCACAAGCTCCCCATGCGTGGAACCCAGGGCTGTGCTTGTTTGTACTACCCTTATCTATGCCAACAGCTACCATTTATCTATCACTTACTATTCACCAGGCACTGTGTTAAAAGCTCTACAATTATTATCACATCTGAGCCTCACAACAACCTTGTACAGTAGGTGTTATTCTTACCCCATTTTACAAATGAGGAAAACAGGCAAACAGCAATGAAGTGACTTGTCCAGGGTCATATGGTCTGAGGCTAGATTTGAACTCAGGTCTTCCTGACCCCAGGCCCAGGGCTCTATCCACTGCCCCAAGTACACATTAAGCTCTCATTTCACAGCAGTCTGGTACTGTACTTCAATGTCCTTTAGGCAGGTCCAAGGAAATCACAGGGTCCCAGATATAGAGGTATACAGAAGTTCAGAGGCCACCTAGTCTAACCCCCTCCTTTTATAGATGATGAAAGTAAGTCTCAGGCAGGTTAGGGGACTTGCCCAAGGTTATACAGGCAAATAAGCATCAAAGGTGGCAGGTCAACAGTTTGCCAGCAAGGTCAATCATCTACACTGGCTACTTTCAAATCTTCCAAAGAAAGAAGCCTGCTGCCATTTCAAACCAGGTAAGTCAATTCACCAGATTTCCAAGGGAGACATTTCTGCCCAATTCTCAAAAATGTATGTAGGGACACATCTTTTTAAATATGCAATAGCAATTTTTTTTCAAGGCCAGTTCTATGACTGGACCAAACAGAAAGCCAGAATGTTCCTATGAGACACATACCTACTCCCCCACCCTTCAATGGATGACATTTATAAGGTGTTTTGCAAATATAGCACTTTACATACATTCTCTCCTTAGAGACTCATAGAGAAGGGAAGGTTAAATGACTTGCTCCATCTCACAGTTTAAAGTATGGTTATCTGAACTTGGGTCCATCAGTCATCAATTTCCAACCACCGAGTCACTACTTCTGGGGCTGACCAAAGCAAGGCTAGTAAAGACCCATTAAACGAGCCTTACTCTTTTTTTTTTTAAGATTGAAAAACAAATGCATGTACTGCCAAACGAGATGGTCATTATTCCATGGAAAATCAAATCAGCACAAAGTAGGACTTTTTTTGTCCTGAATTTATTGTGACTTGAGAGACACTATGGCCTAAAGTGGCAGTCCTGAGCCACAAGCATCAGGAGTTCAAATCTCACCTCTGCCATGAAATCGTTGCAGACACAGGGTAAGTCTCTGAACCTTTCAGGGTCCCCGCTACAAATGGCAGAGAAGGTGCCAAGAAGCATCAACAAAGGTGCCAATGAAATCACAGGACAAGTTGAAGACAAAAACAAATTCTCGACTCCCTCTAGATTTGCAGGACCTGGATTCAAATCCCAACCCTCCTATTTACTAGGTGTTTAGCCTTGGACAAGCTGCTTATACTCTCAACCTCAGTTTCCTCATCATGAAAAGAGGGGAGTGTACTTAATGCCCTCTGAAGAAAGAGCCTTCCTATTCCACCAATCAGTAACACTTACAAAGAGCTACTTATACACCAGGCACCGTGCTAAGCAAAAAGAAGCAAAAGACAGTCTTGGCCTTCAAGGAGCTTACAATCCAACCTAATACTCTAAGTCTATGTTAAACCACCATACCTTCTTCAAGATTCAAAGTCTCCTTTCCCTATCTGGTGAAGAAATTAACACCTAGTTCTACAGACTTGATACAAATCCTTTTGTGCAAAAAGCTGATATTTTGGAGGATACAAGCTCCCCATTTTCTCTTTGCCTTGCTACTATGTTTAAGTTCCTTAGGCTGGAAATCCAAAGACTGTTACACTTCAGAGATGAAACTGGAAACCCAAAGACAGTATAAGACTTCAGAGATAAAAAAGTAAATCCTATACCCAGATAATTCTTCCTAGGAATGGTAGATTAGGATAAGACAGTTACGTGAAAGCTACAAAAAAATTCATACTCCCAACAAGGTCATTTGTTGAGAGTCACTCCACCAAACCTTTCAGTAAAGGTTAACAAGGCTGAGGGTCTGGTTTGGAGGTCCCCTGGCTCTCTACCTCTCTAAAAGGAAGCCTTTGACCCACATGCTGCTCTCCCCAATCCTTCCAGAGCTAGAGTGCTCCAGTTCCTTTTCTTCTGGAATTCAAAGGTACCAGTCAACAACTTTAGTCCTTAGATTTGGTCTAAGCACCTACCATTTGAGGGGGAGAAATGCACAGCCGTTAGAAGAGATAAAATACAATTGAGAAAGATGAATAGAGGTCATTACTTCTGGGAACTCTGCCAGTATCAGCAAGTTCCTCAACTGTCAAGGACAGATCCTAATCAGTACCCCCTGCCCTGCCCCAAAAGCCAACTGCTGGAGGCCACTGGGTGCCACTGTCAAGGCAACAACCTGTACCTTCCCTAGCCTTGTTCAGTGAGGAGACAATAGGGCCAGAAGAAAGGAGCCTGTCACAGCCTCTAAATTAGTTAGCTTTTATAAAGAAAGACAAATGTGGGTACAACCGAGAGTTGAGTAAGGAAGGAATGCCAAGGGCACTTTGTGCCCAAGCTCTGCTGGATTTTCCTAAAGAGGATAATGTGCTGTTAAGTTTCCCCAGGGAAGTGGGTTGAGGCTCAGTCTGTGGTTAAGATAAAAAACCCTAAGAAGCCTAAACTAGGTAGTATTTACATAAGGTACAGTGAGGTGGTCAGTCTACTAAGGAGAAATCTTTTTTCATTTCTTGGATGAGATGAGGGGAGTGAGGACCACCCAGATCCCACCCTGAGTCCCAGTTTCCCAAAGGGTTCATCTAAGGCCAGCACCCTTCCAATCCCCCCCCCCCCCGCCGTGAAGCAGCTTTCGAATGGAGCCGTTGGGAACCCTCCTTTGGGGTCCCCTGAGGCCAGGGCCCAGGCAGTTCTGCACAGACCCCAAGGAGCCAGAGCCAAGGAGAAAATCCAGGGTGAGGTGGGATTTGTAAGACTGCAGGCTGACCAGAGAGGGAGCCCAAGGTACCCACCGGCCAAAGTGCCCTACGTTCTCAGCCCCGGCCCCAGAGATGTATGGGGGGCAGGGAGGGGGAAGCTGGAGAGAGAAGCCCTCCCCTCACAGGACCCTAGGCGCGTCACAAATGTCCCTGGGTCACGCTGCCCCTCCCGAGGCTGAGGTGAGGCTCCCCCACTCCTGGGGGCCCCCAGCATTCCCGGCTGACCCCCGCCGCGTCCCCAGTCTCCCTCCCTGGGTGAGGATGCCCCGGAGCAAGGTGACCCCGGCGGCGATGCCGTCGGGCCAGGGCGCACGCTGGGCATAAAGGGGGGGCGCACTGTGGGCGCGGGGCGCCCCACCTTCTGCACGGCTCGCACGTTGTCCTCCCCGCACAGGCTGCTCACGCTCTGGTAGACGCCGCTGGCCGCCCGGCGGAACGTGTTCTGCTTGTCGGCTCCACGACCCCGCGCAGCCTGCGCGCCGGGCCCGAGCAGAAGCAGCAACAGCAGCAGCGGCAGCAGCGCGCAGAGCTGTGGACGGGGCCCGGCGCGCGCGCCCATCGTCCGTCCCGTCAGCTCGGCGAGCCCCGAGGGCCCCGGCGCGGCCTCCTGCGCGTCCGCTCCGACAGCAGCCACCTCCCGCACCGTCTGCCCCGGCGCCCGCCTGCGCCTCCGCCGCCGCGCTGCTCCTACTGCACTCCTTCCGCTTCCGCAGCCCCGCGCAGCGCCCCCGGCGGCCGCCGCCGCTCCACGCCACGCCGCGCGGGCCGGCCCCGCCCCCAGCCCGCCCCCGCGCGCGTTCGGGCCCACGCGGCCGCGGAGTTGGAGGAGAGAGCCCAAGCCTGTTCCTGGCGCAGGAGCGGATCTGAAGCTCTCCTGCTCCCCGTGCGCACTCACTCCCCCGAGCCCTCCCCCGGCTCCCCAGCCCCCTCGCCCCCCGCGCATGTATCCATCCATCCATCCATGCATCCATGCATCCATCCATCCATCCATCCATCCATCCATCCATCCATCATCCATCCATCATCCATCCATCCATCCATCCTTCCTTCCTTCCTTCTTCCCTTCCTTCCTTCCTCCCTTCCTTCCTTCCTCCCTCCCTCCCTCCCTCCTTCTCTCCCTCCTTCCTTCCCTCCTTTCTTCCTCCATTCTTCCATCTATCCTTCCTTCCTTCCTCCCTTCCTCCCTTCCTCCCTTCCTCCCTCCCTCCCTCCCTCCTTCTCTCCCTCCTTCCTTCCTCCTTCCCTCCTTTCTTCCTCCATTCTTCCTTCCTTCCTTCCTTCCTTCCATCCATCCATCCTTGCATCCATCCCTCCATTCATCCATCTGTGCGTTAAAGGGTTTAGTGGAAAGGTGCTACAAACCATGACTATTCATTCATAGTTTTTGGGCCTTGGTACCAGTGCTTTCTGTCTAAGATTCGCCTCCAATTTCTCCCATTTGTTCACACTGATTTGCTTCGGTGTCTCTTCCCCTATTTTGAGCTACGTGAGGGCAGGAACTTTTCTTCTTTCTCTGTATCCCCAGCACTTAACCCTGTTCTTGGTGCATGGTAGGCACTTAAAAATGTTTGTTGGTTGAGAGTAGGTGCTTAATAACAAAAATAATCAGTGACTCCATGTTTTAATTGAAGTGGAGCTTGAAGGGATCGTCTATCTAGTCCAAGCCCCTCTTTCCAAATGAGGAACCAAGGCCCAGGAAATGAAATGACTTGCCCACTTACAGACAGTAAGTGACAAGTAAGTTGGAATTCAAACCGTAAGTAAGTAATTCAAACAGTAAGTAAGTTGGAATTCAAACCGGGGTGTTCTGAAATCTGTAACTAAAAGAACCCAAACCTAGTAAGATCCCCAGAAAGTTTCGTTAGGAGTTTCATTCATTCAACAAACATTTATCAAGTGCCTACTTTGCAGTGTGATGGGAGAAGTACCAACTTTAGATGGGAGACAGTCCCTGCCCACATGGTTCTTGTGAGGAGAAAGTTAAGATACAACCATAGAGGCTAATATGGAAATATGTTTTGCATTACTTCACATGTATGATAGATATCATATTGCTTGCCTTCTCAAGGAGTGGGGAGGGGCAGGAGGAAGAGAATTTGGAATTCAGAACTTTTTTTTTGGAGGGGGGAAGGCAGGGCAATTGGGGTTAAGTGACTTGCCCAAGGTCACCTAGTTAGTAAATGTTAATTGTCTGAGGTCAAATTTGAACTCAGGTCCTACTGACTCTAGGCCTGGTGTTCTATTCACTGTGCCACCTAGCTGCCGCAGGAATTCTGAAATTTTTTTTAAATAAATGTTTTTTTTTTAATCATTTCAGAATTTGTTTATTTTTAGTTTTCAACATTCATTTCCACAAGATTTTGAGTTCCAAATTTTCTCCCCATCTCTCCCCTTCCCCAAGATGGCAAGCACACTAATTACTCCTTCCCCCAGTCTGCCCTCTCATATGGTCCCCCTCCCCCCGCCATAACTCCCCTTATCCCATTCCCCCTTACTTTCTTGTAGGGCAAGATGGATTTCTATACCCCATTGCCTGTATATCTTATTTCCCAGTTGTATGTAACAACAATTTTTTTAATTCTTTTTTTTTTTCTTTTTAGAGGGCGTTGGGGTTAAGTGACTTGCCCAAGGTCACATGGCTAGTTTTTTTTTGTATGTGTTAAAAGTGTCTGCGGCTGGATTTGAACTCAGGTCCTCCTGACTTCAGAGCCCGTGCTCTATTCACTGGACCACCTAGCTACTCCAACAACAATTTTTTAACATTTGTTTTTAAAACTTTGAATTCCAGATTCTCTCCCTTCTTCCCTCCTCACCCACCCCCACTGGGAAGACAAGCAATTCAATATAGGTTATACATGTGTAGTTATGCAAAACATTTCCATAGTAGTCATGTTGTGAAAGACTAACTATATTTCCCTCCATCCTATCCCATCCCCCATTTATGCTATTTTCTCCTTTGACCCTGTCCCTTTTCAAAAGTGTTTGCTTCTGACTATCCTCTCCCCCAATCTGCCCTCCCTTCTATCATCCCCCCTCTTATCTCCTTCCCCTGATACTTTCCTGTAGGGTAAGATACCCAATTGAGTGTGTATGTTATTCCCTCCTTAAGCCAAAGCCAGTGAGAGTAAGGTTGAGTCATTCCTGCCTCGGTGCCAGCAAAGAGATTCCTGCAATTGCCCTCTGGTTGGCTTCTTGGACTCTCTACTGTTTGTGGGTCTGGAGCCCTGGAGGCAGCTGCAGCTGCCACCACCTCCATTACCCCTGGAGCCACCACGATCTTCTCTCACCCAGTTCCAACAGAGTTTCCCCACTGACCTTTTACTTTCTTTTTGGCATTTATGGATTGAAAAGTCTGGAAACCACTATGGCTGCCAATGATTCAGTCCCCTGAGGTCTGCTGCCGGCTTGTCTGTGTCTCTGGTCTGTGCCTGCTTGGCCCACATGGGACTGCACTCTGCTCCCCACCCAGTATGATAGACCCTTCCTATTGTTTGCAGGCTGTCCTCAGCTGGGGATGTATTTCACACTGTTCTTTTGTGGGTTCTACAGCTGTAAAATTTGCTTAGAGTCAGTTCTTACAGGTATTTGGGGTAACTGGGGATGAGCTCAAGTCAGTTTGTGCTTTTACTCTGCCATCTTGGCTCTGCTCCTCCCCCACACACACAAAATAAATATTAAAATTTTTTCTAAATGTAGTTGGGAAATATTTAATGAAGCAAAATTTTTTTGCTTGTTTTTTGGAGGGCCACTGAGGTTAAGTGACTTAGCCAAGGTCACAGGGCTAGTTTTATGTGTGTGTATTAAGTATCTGAGGCTGGATTTGAACCCAGGTCCTCCTGACTCCAGGGCCAGCACTTTATTCACTGCACCACCTAGCCACCCTTGCTGTGTTTTTTTTTTGGAGGGCAATTGGGGTTAAGAGATTTGCTCAAGGTCACATGGCTAGTAAGTGTTAAGTGTCTGAGGCTGGATTTGAACTCAGGTCCTCCTGACTCCAGGGCCAGTGCTCTATTCACTGTGACACCTAGCCTCCCCAAAGCAAATTTTTTTTTAAAAAGACATATACAACTATAGATAATCACACACAATAATAATTGATTAGTCAAATCCTCCACTAGAATTCTCCTCCAATGCCTTTTGTCCTTGGTTTTATTGCATATTCTTCCCCTTTATGTGCTTTCCATTCCAGTCAAAATGACCTGGTAGGTGTTCCCTACATAGAATATTCCTGGGCCTTTGGCCAGGTTGTCCCCCATGTCTGGAATGCTCTCTCTCCCTTCCTCAACCTAGTAGAATTCTTAGCTACTTTCAGAAAACAGCTAAGGTGCCACTTTCTCCAGGGAGCCTTTCCTGATGTAGATTCTTTGTGCTCTCTCCCCTCTGGATTTTTCTGTATTTACTTAGCATATATTTATCTGCTTGTTTCATATCCCAATCTGAGCCCTAAAACAAACTCTTTGTAGATAGAAATTGGTTTATTTTGGACTTGGTATGCCCAGTCAGGTACAATTCCCTGCATGTAGTAGGTAGTAATTTAATAAGAACTTTTAATTAAATCAAAGGCTATGTCAGGAACACACAAATTCTGATTCTGTCAAGCTAGAAAGTTATAAGATTGTAGATTTAGGGTATAGAGGAACCTCAGGGGTAGCTCTAGTCCAACTGAGGTACAGAAAGGTGAAATAACATGGCCAGATTAAAGCCAGAGATAGGATTTGAACCCAGACCCTTTGGCTTCAGATGCACTGTCCTTTCCAGTGTACTACACACCACACTCAGTGCTGCCAAGCAACAGACAACCTCCATAAGAGCAGAATAACTAACTCCTTGCCAGCCTGGCCAGATCGATGCATTGATGAGGAATGAAAGGCACAGGGGGCTGAGATCTGTGCTGATGGAAGGAGTTTCCACACTGATGAAACCACTAATCCTTGGAATAGTGAAGTATAAATGCATTACCCATCTCCTGACAGAGAGGTCAGGTACTCCATTTACAGAAGAAAAAACACATGCTGGGACACGATCAATGCAAAAAATTGTTTTGCTCGACCATGCATATTTGCTCCGAGGGTTCGGTTTTTGTTTTTGTATTTTTTCCTCAGGGTTGGGGAGGATTGGGAGGGAAAATAAAAGCTTGTTCATTGAAAAGAATTAATTTTAAAAAATACAAGTGCATTAGAGGATTGCAATGTGCAGCCTGCAGATAGTGTGTGGGGAACGATTCTGAAAAGGCTGCATTTGGATTGAGTTGTAAAAGATGCGGAAGGACAAAAGAGGTGGAGAGGGATTGAAGGAAAGGGCATTTGAGGCTGAGGGAAGAGCTTAGCAGACACCGAGGTGGGAGAGCATACAAACGGAATGCAGTGCTGGATTGTGGAGCACAGGGGGGGGGGGGGGGGGGGGGGAGGAGTAACATGGCATCAGGCTTGGAAGGGTGGTGGAGAGCTCCATATCCATCGGGATGGACTTGCAGCAAAGGGGTTGCAGATCTACTTGAGCAGCGGAATGACATGACCGGTCCTTGGGTAAAATTAATAAGGCAGCAATAAGAAGAAGAGAAGAAAGGGAAGAGAGTGGAAGCACAGGAGGATGGGTTGGGAAGGCTTTTGCAAGATTCCAGATGGGCAGTAATGAGGACCAGTAACAGGGTGGTACCTCCTTCTGATCCCAGACCCACCCTCCAATGGAGAACCCCAATAGACTAGTCAATAAGCATCTGTTAACATGCTGCCCAGTTCCTGATAGAAAGGTGGATTCCGAATACAGGATGAAACACAGTTTTCTGGCTATGGCCAATGTGGACATTTGGTTTTTGATTGACTATGTAGGTTTGTAAGGGTTTTGTGTTTCTAGTGTTTCTCATGGGATTGGAGTGGGAGGATAAGGCGGCAGAACTTGACTGAGAATATTTTAAAACCAAATAAGAATTTGTTAAATGCATAACATGTGCCAGCACTGTTCAAAACTGAAGATTTGAAGACAAAAGGGAAACATTCCCTGCCTTCAGGGAGCTTACATTCCATTTTACATGCATGAGTCTAAGTAGATGCACGTATATTTATAGGCATAGAAATACAAGGTAATTTAGGAGGGCACTAACACTGGGGGAGATTAGGAAAGGCCCCTGGGTTGGCAATTGAATGAACATCGGTGGAAACCAGGAACTCCAACATGCCATGGTGAGGAGGAAATCTATTTCAGGTCTGTGGGATGGCTTGTACAAAGAATGGAGGCAAGAGATGGGAGGTTGTGTGTCAGAAGCAGCAAGAAGGCCCATTGGCTGGACCAGGCAGAACCTGTGGCCCTCTAGGTCCTCAAGTGCTGCCCTTTGATTGAATCCAAATTTCACTGAACAAATCTCGGATTTGTTCTGTAAAATTTGGATTCAGCCAAGAGGCCTCACTCAAGGCCAAAGATTCCCTACCCCTGGGCTGGACCATAAATTTCATGATGCAATATATTTGTGGTTGTTATTGTTTAGTTGTGTCTGACCCTATTTGGTGTTTTCTTTGAAGAGATACTAGAGTGGCTTGCCAGTTCCTTCTCCAGCTCATTTTGCAGATGAGGAAACTGAGGCAAGCAGGGTGAAGTGATTTATCCAAGGTCACAAAGGGAGTAAGCATCAGAAATGGGATTTGACCCACTCCAAGGGGGTTAGTGCTCATTTCATTGTATGGAAGATGGATCAGAAAAGGTTAAGACTTGAATCAAGGAGGGAGAGTTTTTTAAATAATTTAATTAATTAATTTTTAGTTTTCAGCATTCACTTTTATGAGATTTTGAGTTCTAAATTTTTCTCCCAGGGAGGGAGACTTTTATTATAGTCTAGGTGAGGGGTGGTGAGAGGTGAGTATGAGTGGAGAGGAGACATATGGACAAGACTTAACAACTGATTAGATGTGTGAGGTGAGGGAGTCAAAAATGACTTACCTAAATGACTAGAAGCATAGTGATACCCCTTTCAAAATAGGGAAGTTCAGAAGAGGAGTGCATTCTGGGGGCAAAGATACTAAATGTTGTCTTGGACATAGAATAATGAAGTGGGAGCTGAAAGGGACCTCACAGGCCATCTTGTTCAAACCCTTCACTTAGCAGAAGAGGAAACTGAGGCTTCAAAACATCATGTGACTTGCTAGGAACCACAGAGGCAGAATCCCTAGGGAGATTTGAGAAAGACCTTCCTAAGTCCCTGGTGGTCTCAGCTCTCTATTCATCTTGTTGCTGTTCAGTTACTCATCTTTGTCTCTCTTCATGACCGGATGGACAGTGTCCATGGGGGTTGTTGGCAAAGATACTGGAGTGGTTTGCAGTTTCCGTTTCCAGTATTACACCATCTAGCTGCCTCCAAATTCAGAGTTCTAAATACCTCTGAGTGTCTCTTTTCTCTAATTGTGCCCATTCAAAGCCCACCCAACTGTGTAATGGACAACCTTGCTCGTTTGGCCTCACACTGAAATCTTAAATTCCTTCAATGAATTGCTTGATAGATTGGGAATCAGGAATCAGGAAATCTGGGCCCTGAGCCTGTTATTCCTTTCTCTCAATCCACTTTCCTCTTCCTCTTCTAGAACAGTGAGTTCCTTTCACTTTTTTTGTTTTGTTTTGTTTTAAGGGGGTGGGAGGCATCTGGGACTGGTAAAGTGGGATGGGTCTGGAGCCTGTGATTTTACATGTTTTACACTAAAAAACTCATGGAATGAAACATCCTCCTAGGCCCTAGCAGATCTGCAAGTCATCTGAGTTCTTCAAGGCAGTTGCTGGAGGCACCCCAAGGTTAGGTGGCTTGCCAGTGGTTTGAGGTAGAATGAATCAGAAATGGGAATTGATCCATCCTCTCTCAAATGAGAGAATGTGTGCAAAACATTTTGCAAGCCTTGGAAATTTATATAAGTTAACATTCTCACACTGAATATGTGCTTAATAAATGTAGAATTGAAAAAATGAAATAAAGCCTGCCTGCCCTCCCTCACAGTTGTTTTGAGAATCAAATATCATTGTTTTATTTTGTTTGTGAGGGAGAGATGATAAGAATAACTGTTTCATTTTACAGTTAGGGAAACTGGAGTCTTGTAATGATCCTGGGGATGGAAGCCAAGGACAAACTGCAAACCATTGTTCTTGGTGAAGAGAGGTCAGCAGATATGGACTGAATTCCCTGTCTTGCCACTAACAGTGTGATTTGAAGCTAGTGACAATCTCTCTGGGACTCATTTTCCTCGCTGGAGACTACATTGTTTCCAAGGTCACTCCCAGCTGTCGTTTAAAAAAAATTTATTTTATCTTGTTTTTAAGTTAACAAGCATTACTTTCTCTCTCCCCTGTCTGAAAAATTAAAAAAAAAAACAACACCCATGAAAGTAAATATAGTGAAGCAAAACAAATTCCCATGTCCAAAAATACATGTCCATTCTACATTTTTAAGCCATCACCTCTCTGTTTAGAGGTTGACAACATGCTTCATCATCTATCTTCTGGAATCACAGTTTTCATTGCATTGATCAGAGTTCCGAAGTCTTTGAAAGTTGTTACAATGTTGTTATTATGTAAATTGGCTTCTGCTCATTTCACTGCATCAATTTATACCAAGTCTTGTTCAGTTTCTCTGAAATCCTAGGGTGTCCTTCAAGGTGAAATAATATTCCATTACATACATATACCATAATTTCTCTAATTGACAGACAGCTAGGTGGCACAGTGGGTAGAGTGCTGGGCCTGGAGTCAGGAAGACTCATCTTCCTGACTTCAAATCTGTCCTCAGACATTTAGTGGCTGCATGAGCCTGGGCAAATCACTTAATCCTGTTTGCTTCAGTTTCCTCATCTGTAAAAGGAGCTGGACAAGGAAATGGCAAATCACTCCAGTATCTCTGCCAAGAAAACCCTAATCAGACACAACAATTGTTGGGCCCTCCCCTCCTCTCTAGTTTCTAGTCCTCTGCCCCTACAAAAAGAGCCACTATAAATAGATTGAGACGTTTACAACCATTAACTTCTACTTTTATCTCTTTGGGGTATACCAAAGGCCTAGTAGTGATATAGCTGGGTCAAAGAGTAAGCAGTCAATCGATCAGCATTTATTAAGTGTCTGCTACGGTATGTGCTAGCTGGAGAAGGAAATGGCAAACCACTCCAGTATCTTTTGACAAGAAAACTTCAAATGGGGTCATGAAGAGTTGGATAGACTGAAATTACAGAAAAACAACAACTATGTTACAGGCATTGTGCCTGCCCTCAAGGAACTTACAATCTGACTGAGATACGACACGCAAAGAAATATAAACAAAGCAAGCAAGAAGTAACTGGCAGAGGAAAGGGGGTGGTAGCACGCTTCCGGCAGAGTGAGGGCTTAAGGGAAGCCCAGCTTGGTAGCTCCATCAAAGTCCCCTCCACCCCTTCAGCCAGTCCCAAGTCCACCTAAGTGTAGGGGGGTCTCCCAGCCCACCTCCCTCCTCTTTTCCACAAGAGTAGCACGAGCTACTTCATCTGAGGTTTGGCGGGGCATTCTGGTGTCCGGCTCCCGACCCTGCCCCCAGCACTTCACGCTCCTCCCTCCCCTCCCTTCCTAGTCAGTTTCCACCTCATCGGTTCAGGCACCGCCCCCTGCCCCTCTTCCCGCCCCCTCCCGGAGCTCTCGCGAGATCAGGAGGCGGAAGTCTCGTTTGCTCCTGGACTAGCGCCGCCGCACGTGTGTGGTCTCCTAGGTTGTTGCCGCCGCCGCCGGGACTGCGGGTCTAAGAACCCGCGCCATGGGGAAGCTGCGGCGACGCTACAATGTCAAAGGGCGGCAGCAGCCGCCGCCGCCGGCGGGGCCTGAGCCTGAGCGGCCGGGCGTCCAGGTGCAGCTGGAGCTGGACGGTAAGCGGGCCTTCCCTTCTCCGAGCCTCGGTGTACTCCTCTGTGAAGTGGGCGCCGAGGAGCCGCGTTCCCCCAAGTACCTTCCTCTCTCAGAGGGAGCTTCGTCCTTTCCCGGTTCTGGGCCTCAGTTTACTCATCTGCAGAGTGGAGGTCACGCTTCTGTGTCCCCCAGGTCTCCTCCCCTCTCCTGCCTCAGTGTGCCGATCTGTGAGACGGCATGTGGATAATTCACCGTCTCTTCCGCTTCTCTGGCTTGGCTGAGAGCAGAGCCGTGGTACTGGGACCCGGGGCAGGTCACCTCCCTCTGAGCCAGTGACTGCGGGGCTGCCCTTCCTGGGGCTGCAGGTGCAGACTTGGAGCAGAGCCCGGCTTCGCCCTTAGAGGTCACTGATCCAGCACTGTCACTTCACAGATGAGGTCTGAGGCCTGGGAGGTGGCCCAGAGCTGGAGACCTGGGGGGCGGGGCCCTGCCCGGCTTGAACTCAGGTCTTGGTGACGGTATTTCGGCACCTGAATGTGTGTGCCTATGAATATGTGTGTGTGTGCAAAGGGCGTGCATGCCTGCACGTATGAGGGTGTGCACTGTGTGTTATACACACGCACACACATGTGTATATAGATATAGGTATGCACACACGATAGATGTGTATATATGTATATCTGTGTGCACTTGTATAAATTATGTGTGTGCATATCTACACACAGTGTCCTCTCAGTGGATAGAGCACCAGGCTTGGAGTCAAGAAGACCTGAGTTCAAATCCAGTCCCAGCCACTTACTGTGTGACTCTGGGCAAGTCACTTCACCCAGTTTGCCTCAGTTTCCTGATCTGCCAGATGAGCTGGAGAGAGAAATGGCAAACTACTCCAGTGTCTTTGCCAAGAAAACCCCAAATGGGGTCATGAAGAGTCGATGTGATTGAAGTGATAGAACACTATACACACACAAATAGGTACTTTTGTGTAGATGTGTAGATGGTGCAATGGATAGAACCCTAGGCTTGAAAGAGCTGAGTTCAGATTAGGCTTCTGACACTTGGTAGCTGTGTGACTCTGGGCACACTATTTAACCTCTGCCTTCCTCAGTTTCTTCAGGTGTAAAATGGGGATAATGATAGCACGTGCCTCCCAGAATTATGAGAGAGCTGTGAAGGGCCTGCTAACCTTAAGCACTGTGTTAGGTGCTGATTGTTATTGTTGTTGTCGTTAGAGGAGTGAGGTGCACTGATGATCTCTGAGGTCACTGTCAGTCAGCAAACATTTATTAAGCACCTACTGTGTGCTATGCTAAGTGCTGCCCTCCAGCAGCTCTCACTCTAAGTCCCCAAAATGGTAACGTCTGTAGGGGCTGTTGTCCTAGAGATGCTGGTACCTTTTGCCATTGGCTTCCTAAGGGGGATGGGGCAAAGCTGCTGCTTGCTTTCCCCTTCCCGGGGTCCTCTCCATCATGTCGTGCCTTAGGAATCCTCCACTTAGAGCTGGAAGAGATAAAGGCTGAAGCTGGAGGGGCGTAAGGGTAGATGGGTAGGAGGCATCAGAGGTGGGGTTCAAGTGGTGACTGCTCGAACCCTCCTCCCATTAATGGCCCCCAAGATGAACTCAGCCCTTCAGCCTGTCCCAAGTCCACCTAAGTATATGTAGGGGGTCTCCCAGCCCACCTTCCTCCTCTTTTCCACAAGAAGTAGCATGAGCTACTCCATTGAGGCTTTACCAAATCTAGGTCAACCCTCTGTCCAGCATTTCCTTGGTTTCTCTAATTAGTTGCCCCTTCAAAACAAGGAAATAAGGTTGTCCTGGTATAATTGGACGGTTGGCTCTTCTCATATGAAATCTTTCCTGATAGTCACATCTTTGCTGTCTGCACGCTTGGTCTCCTGGGGCAACACCTGACTCTGGCCCTTCCCATTCTGTGCCAGTCCATGTTGGCCAGCTGGGTCCTAAGGCCTCTGTGGGCTGGGAGGACTCAGGCATGAGTGTCTTTCCAGACAGGAGCCTGTGGAAAGGAGTAGATGAGAGCAATGCTCTCGTCCTGCCTGGACGGAAGGAGAAGAAGAAGAAGGCTGCGCCTACCGCCAAGAAGGAGAAGAAACCCCTGACCAAGAAGGAGAAGAAGCTCCTACAGAAAGTGTTGGAGCAAAAGAAAAAAAAGACAGAGGTATGACTCCCCCCTCAGGGGTGGGGGCAGCTTTGTGCGGCTCCAGGAATGGGGGTAAGGGGGCCGCCAAGGCCCCTTCCAGCCTCAGCCCTTCAGAGTCCTTGAAAGTGCTGTGTAAATGGTGGTTGTGGTGGAGGCTGTTGTTTTAGACTCACTCTGGCCAGTTTTGATGGCTTTCATATAGTGGTCCTGGGGCAAGTCACTGTCCAGCTAAGTTCTTTTAATAATTTGTGTTCTGTAGACTGAAGCTTAGGTGTAATTGAGTGAAAATCGGTAAGCTCATCTTCTGTGGGCTCTCTGCCTGCATCTTCTTGACTAGCAGCAGAGGGGAACAGTATTTGTTCATCTGTGTATCTCCAGTACCTAGCAGGGGGTTCTCTGTCCTTGGTACATGATTACTAAGTCTTTGGATGAATAAGTGAAGCAAACACTCCAGTGAATGAATGAACAAATACTTCCCAAGCTACAGAGTAGAAGGCCTTGTGCTTGGGCTCGTTCTTGTCAGGGCCCTGACTGTGGTCACCCTGCCTTGATGTCCTGCACATAGGACATGACAGCCAGCCCTTGCCTCTGGGAGCAGGGCTGGTGGCTGGCTGCCTGGGCTGGGGGCTACTAATTCCCAAAAGTCATCTACCCAGACAGCCTGGGCCCTTCCACCCTGCCACCTTCCAGGCCCATCTAGAAGGAGAATCATCCCCAGGTCTGATTCTCCTGCTTTGTTAGAATGTTTCCCTGACCACCTCTGCCGTATCTTTTTCTTTATCACTCACCTGAAGGGGTAGAGGACAGTAGCCCCATGTGAATGACCCTCTCATTCCTCTCCCCCTTCTCCTTCAGCGAGCAGAATTGTTGCAGAAGCTGAGTGAAGTCCAGGCTTCTGAGGCAGAAATGCGGCTTCTGTATACCACCTCCAAGCTGGGGACTGGCGAGCGCATGTATTGCAGCAAACGGTGAGATGCCCTCTGGCCTGGGCCCCCTGCCCTTCGAGAGAGCATGGGATGGCACGCTGGCGTTCTCCTTGCTCGCCTGCTTGAGTTTGTTTGCAGGGGCTCAAAGGGAGAACATGTAGATCTGGGATTGTGGGGGGTGGGAATGGATGGATGGCTAGTTGTATTGCTGTATGGATGTAATTAACAAAAGCTCCAGGGCTGATGAAAAGAATGCTGGCCTTGGACGCAGGGGAGACTTGGATTTGAATTCCACCAGTGACTCTTACTAGCTGTGTGACCCCGGGAAAAACCAACTTCAGTGGCCATGAAGCTGCTGAGTTCACCTTTTTACCTTCTCATTATGGGTCATCTTCATCTTGTTTCCTTAAGGTTTACAAAGCATGTTGCATGCATTCCCTCACGTGGAATCATACAACAACCTTGAGAGTAGGGGCTTTTCTTTTACAGAGAAGGAAATAGAGGCTTGGTACCTGCCGCAGAGTAGGAGCTTTATAAATACTTATCAATTAGAAAGGCCAGGTAACTTAGTAGCATTTCTGTGGTGATTTAAGACTGACAAAGTGCTTCACAAAGATTTCATTTGATCCTCATAATAACCCCATGTGGTAAGTGTTATTATCCCATTTCACAGTTGAGGAAACTGAGGCAAACAGGTTAAGTGATTTACACAGTTAGTAAGTGGCTGAAGTTGGATTTGAACTCAGGTCTTCCTGACTCCAGGCCCAGTGCTCTCTACAAATGTACCACCAACTGCCTTGTCCAGAGTTATCTGGATGGCCAGAGTTTGGCACCTGAGGCAGGATTCAGGCCTAAATGTCCTGGCTCCAAACCTGGCAATCTACCCAGCATAATTACCTGTAACCAGGTAATAGTCAATGTCAGTTATTTTTATTAATAGTCATAATTTACCTCAGTCATTAATAATAGTATGAATACAATGGATAATTTTATTATTAAGAATATCAATAACCTTTTCTTAGCTTCTACATAAATCATGTTTCTGAGGATAAATGTATACCCATTGTTGAGATGTTCGGCTCCCTGGAGAGGTTTGCCATGCAGGCATCACGGCCTGATGGGAGGGAGAGCCAGGAAGACCTTGGTTCAGTGATGCCTCAGATGTCTACCTTCTGGGCTGCTGCCAGGGACGTCACTTAATCTCTCTCTGCCTCAGTTTCCTCATCTGTAAGATGAGGTGGTTGGGCCTGAGCTCCAGTCTCCCTTCCATCTCTGAATCGAATGTCATATGGTCCTGTGCCCTGTACCTCATTTCATTTTTTAAAAAACGTGTGTAGGGGCTGCTAGGTGATGCAGTGAATAGAGCACTGGCCCTGGAGTCAGGAGGACCTGAGTTCAAATCCAGCCTCAGACACTTAACACAAAAATTAGCCGTGTGACCATGGGCAAGTCACTTAACCCCAGTTGCCCTACCTTCCCCCTCCAAAAAGCAAAAAAACCAACAACAACAAAAAAAGTGTGTGTGTGTCTATGTGTGCTGGGCTAGGGCATATGGAGGAGGACTGCTCTGGTGCCATAGGACCACCCAGGTCATATAGCTGCAGGGTGAGTCACTGCCTTTCACACCACAGAATCACAGTATGTTGACCACACAGCTAGTCTTTTCTGAGGCAGAGTTTGGATTCACTTCTCTCTGACTCCAAGTCCACCTGTCCCCATCCGTTGATCCATGTGATTTTGTCTACTTTGCCCCTCCAGGAAGACAGAAGAGACTGTAACAGGGGGTCTGGAGAAGATTAGTAGCCTCAGTGGTGCCCACAGAAAAAGACGAAGGCAGCCGTTGGAAGAGGAGCCTGAGTCTTCCAGTGAGGCCGAGACAGGAAGTGAGAATGAGGGCTCTGAAGCCCCAGCACCAGCTGGAGTTAGTACAGAGGCAGAGATGACAGTGGCTGTGAGGCCCACTGAGCCCATAGGCAAGGATGAGAGCTCTCCCTCTGGCTGCCAGCCGGCCCCCACACTGGCATCTCCTCCACCTGCTTCCCGAACACCATCTGCAAAACCAGCCGTTTTCATCCCAGTGGACCGCTCTGCTGAGATCCAGGTTGGTCTCTGCTCTGTGAAATGAATGCATTGGATGAGATGATCTTTGAAAGTCATTGTCATTCCTAGTGCTGTGATCCTGCTTGGAAACTGTCTCAGAGATGATGATGCTGGTTTATCTGGCACTTGAAGGTTTGCAAAGCCCTTCACTTGTTCTCTCTTATCTTCACAACCACTCTGCAGAGTGGGTGCTGCTTGTCTTCTTTTACAGATGAAGAAACTGAGGCTGAGGCCTTGCCTGTGGTCAGCAGCTATAGTGTCCCAGGCAGGATTCAAACTCAAGTCTTTCTGACTCCCAGGTTCAGCTGACTCTCCCCCAGGCCTCTAGCTGCCTAACATTTATTAAGGGCCCACGTGTAGACCTTTAATAAATGACTTTTGACCAGACTTGGGGGAATTGGATTCAGAGCGGTCAGAGCTAGTACATTCCTAGAGAATGTGCTTTCACAGGGAAAGGAGAGGAGCCGTGTACCGCTATCTGGAAACAAAGTAGAGGTGCATTTGGGTCACCTTTTGTGGCCAATTCTGGATTCTTCCCATGGGACCTCTGCTTTCTCAGTTCCCCAGAATCCACAAGAATTCCGTGGAAGGGTTCCCTGATAGAACTGAATCTTTTCCTCTAGTGTAGTCAGCATTTGTGCTGAAGGAACGGGACCTTTCCTCGGTAGTGAACTGCCAACAAAAATAATATTGACAAAAAACTAATAGGGATAATGATGTCATGTGGTATTTATGGAGCACATTAAATTCTGTAAGGTCCTCACACAGGCCATCTCGTTCTGACCCTCTAGTGTTACCCCATGATGCGGGAACCTCAGTGTCTTATTTTCCCTACTTTATGCCAAGGCAGTAGGCTCAGAGGAAGTGACCTATTCACAGTCACCCAGCCAGCAAATGTCAGAGCAGTCTCCTAGATCCCCAGAAATTCAGTTATGGGAGGGACCTGGTCCACTTCTCCTCTTGGAAAGCACCTCTGCTACATCATACCTAGCGAGTAGCCCTCCAGAGTACCTCTCATCCATTCCGCTTTGGGGTTATTCAGTTTTCCTGATGTCAGGCATAAATCTGCTTTTTGCAGCCTTCATCTATCACTCTTGCTTCTTACCTCTGGGGCCAAAGAGGAATCAGTAAACATTTATCAGGCACTATGCTAAGCCCTGGGGGCACAAAGAAAAGCTCTCAAGGAGATCCCAGTCCAATGGGGGAGGGAACATGCTACCACTTATGTACAGACAAGATGGATAGATGGATGATGTGGATACACGATAAAATTAGAGATAATCTTATAAGACCAATTTATGTCTCAAATGACAGTTTCAGATGATCAAGAAGAGCTGTCGTGTTCCCCTGAGCCTTCTCTTCTCCATATTCACACCCCCAATATCTTCCAGCCTTACGCAGCCTAAACTAGGTCCCCTTTGCATTACTGGTTGGAACTCTCCAGCTTATCAGTGTTCTTTCTGAAACGGAGAGCCCAGGACTGAATTCAGTGCGGTCTGACCATGTAAAGTGAAGATGGACCATCACCTCCTAGAAATCAGGCTCTTTTTTTTTCTATTTTTTTTTTTATTATTAACATGGGTTTTAATAATCAAACCAATGTGATTTCATACATACATATACACTAACACTGCAGCCTCTCTAAGGAAAGTGCAAAGGGAGAGAAAGAAATATGAGGAATATTCAGATAAGATCTCCCAGGAATCGGGTGCTGGGCTGATAGTTTGGTCTTGGGGCCTCAACCCCATCAGCCTCCACTTTCTTTCTTGTCTCAGCCATTGCATGGATCTTTTCCCACTATCAGTCAAGCTCTGCCTTGCCATCTCTTTCTTTGAAACGTCTGGTTTTCTGATCTTGAGGCCCCACTGCAGTGCAGCTCTAGGCAGAATCTTGTTGTCCATAGACTCGCCATACTCTCCCATCAGCCCTGCTGTCTCTTCTGGTCACCCTGGGCCGTTTTGCCGTGATCCACCTCTTCATCACTGTCCACAGCCATGCCATCCATCGTGGCCGGACAACACTCTGCATCACTGTTGGACATGCCAAAGAAATCTCCCAGCTGCTTCTTAACTTCTTGTTTCTTCACTGATATGCCACCTTCCCCACCAGCAGAACCAGCAGACTTCATTGATGGACTTAATCAGCTCCTTGGCAGATCCAGGACCTTTGTCAGTGTTAGCGGGCTCATCATCCACTTTGGGCTTCTCAGAATAGCGATGTCGCTTATTCTCTTCTCTGATCCTGCTTTCTCAGGCCTGTGCCCAGTCCCGTTCTCTTTCTGTCTCCTGTTCTTGGTCTTGGTCCCAATCTCACTCCCGATTGCACTTATTCATAATACCTCTCCTCTTCTTTTCCCCTGGGAGCTTTAGTTGTTGATGGCCCCTCTTAATTAATGTACCCCAAGAATCTAATGAGATAAAATTTAATGGGAATACCTGCTGGTGGGTATGTTACAGAGGAATGGGTTGAATTTTTTTTTAGCTTTCTTTTAAAAAAATATTTATTTTGTTAAATATTTACCAATTATGTTAAAAATTTTTAACGTTCATTTTTTAAAATTTTGAGTTTCAGATTCTCTCCTTCCCTCCCACTCCTCAGACTCATTGAGAAAGGAAGCAATATAATATCAATTATATGTATGAAGTCATATAAAACATTTACATATTAGTCATGTTTCAAAAAAACTAAACAAAAAGAAAAATAAAGTGAAAAAAGTATGCTTCAGTCTGCACTCAGACTCCATCCATTCTGTCTCTGAAGGTGGAAAGCATTTTTCATAATATGTCCTTTGGAATCATCTTACATCATTGTCTTGAACAAAGCAGCTAAGTCTTTCACAGTTGGTCATCATTCCAATGCTGCTGTTACTGTGCGCAGTGGTTGTCAGTTCATATAAGTCTTCTTAGAGCACCACAGTATTCCATCCCAATCATAGACCACAACTTGTTCAGCCATTTCCCAATTGATGGGCATTACCTTAATTTCTAATCCTTTGCCACCATTTATAGCTGCTATAAATACTTTTGTTCAAATAGGTCCTTTTCCCTTTTCTTAGATTTCTTTGGATTAGAGACCTAGTAGTGGTATTTCTGGGTCCAAGGGTATGCACAGATTTATAGCCTTATGAATATAGTTCCAAATTGTTCTCCAGAATGGTTAGACCAGTTTGCAGCTCCACCAACAATTCTTTGGTCTCCCTCTTTTTCCCCTCTGACATTTATTTTCCTTTTCTGTTATGTTAGCCAATCTGATAGGCGTGAGATAGTACTTCAAAGTTGTTTTAATTTGCATTTCTCTAACCAGTAGTGATTTAGAACTTTTTTTCATGTGGTTATTGATAGCTTTAATTTTTTTCTTCTGAAAACTGCCTGTCCTTTGACCTTTTATCCAATGGGGAATGATGCTTATGTTTATAAATTTGGCTCTGTTCCATATATATTTGAAAAATAAGGCCTTTATCAGAGAAATTCTCTGTAAAAAATTTCCCCCCATTTTCCTACTTTCCTTCTAATTTTGACTGCATTGGTTTTGTTTGTGCAAAACCTGTTTGATTTTATGTAATCAGAGTTGTCCATTTTACTTTACATGATCCTCTCAGTCTCTTGCCTAGTCATAAACTCTTCTCCAAAAATTTGACAGGTAAATTTTTCCCTGCTCCCCTAATTTACTTAAGAAATCCCCCTTGGGTGGCTAGGTGGCACAATGAATAGAGCACTGGCCCTGGAGTCAGGAGGACCTGAGTTCAAATCCAGCCTCAGACACTTAACACAAAACTAGCTGTGTGACTTTGGGCAAGTCACTTAACCCCAATTGCCCTCCAAAAAGCAAAAAAAAAAAAATCACCCTTTATGTCCAAATCAGACAAAATCACCAAATCACCTTTATGTCCAAACCCAGAAATGGGTTGAGTTTGAATTAGATAAATGACCAGGTTCATTCCAATTCTGAAATTCTGTTATTTTTTCCAACTAGTCACTGAGGTGACCAGTCATATAAATACTAAGGCCTGTGTTGTGGAATTCCTAGAGTGGGCAGGTAGTAGTCGCGCTTTATTTTGAGGGGGAAAAATTGTGATATTCTGAAAAATAAGTAAAGAAAGAAAATAAGCAACATTTTTTCAAAATAGTTCTTATTTTCTCATTTACATCTGTAATTTCTGAACAGCTCTCTCTTGGTTTCTGATTGACCTATAGCTTCTGATACTTTATCCCTAAGGTCAAGGAAGGTAGAGGTATCCATGCCAACACCCTCATTTTATATATGAGGAAATTGGTCCTCAGAGAGGGGAAGCAAATGTCACCCCACTTCTGTTGGGTGGATGCTGGCATATTATGATCAGAGTAAAGGTCTTTCTAGCCCTTGCACAGGAGAAAAGCCTAGAGGAATCAAAAGAATAGTAGGAGACAGCTTGGCATAGTGGGCAGGCAAGTGAACGTGGAGTCAGAAGAACCGGAGATGCTGAAGGGCTGTGTGACCCCAGCAACGTCGCTTAACTTCTCTGGCCTTAGTTTCCTTGTCTCAGATGAGGGGGTTGACCCATTGACTTCTAGAGTTCTCCCTGGTATAGATACATGATCCTGTGACATTTATGTGCCTTGGTTTCATCTTCAAACTACAGGGTGGGGGACTAGACCTCTGTGAATCCTTCCAGCTCCAGATGGGTGATTCCTGAGCCCCGTTAGTCTCTAAATCGTAATGCTGTTGTTTCTTTGGCAGGAAGCCCGACTCAAGCTCCCCATTCTTTCAGAAGAGCAAGTGATCATGGAGGCTGTTGCTGAGAACCCCATTGTCATCATATGTGGGGAGACAGGGAGCGGGAAGACCACTCAGGTGCCGCAGTTTCTGTATGAAGCTGGATATAGCAGGTATATGCCAAATGACTCTCACAGGACATCCCCCACCATGGCTTCTCAGGCTCCAACATGACCATTAGAAGCTGTTGCCAGAGCTAGATTCTGTATTGAAGTCTTGATTTCATCATAGACACATTTGCACAAAGAGGATTTGCTCTCATGTGGGACCCATAGATCCCAGCTTTCTGGGTCCTTGCTAGGGATGGTTTAGTGGGTAAGGCTTAAGGAGTGGAGATAAGGGAATTGTGGCTGCTTTCACCCACTCCAGAGAAAGTTGGATCTGGGCAGCCTCAGCATCTGCACCTGGCACTGTCTTCCCATGCATTCTGGTATGGAGGGCCACTGGGTTCTCAAGGAGTGGTTCAGTGGATGGTTGGTTCTGGTAGGTCCTACCCAGCTGGAAAGGCTTAGAGGACCAGCTAGCCCTCCAGTTGTATCTAAAGGTTACTCAGCCAAGTTCAGAGAGGCTCATCTCCATGGGGGCTTCCCCGGGATGGAGTCTTCTGGCCACCCAAGCTGATGAACACCCTTTACCAAGGCATAGGAGAGTTAGGATGATCCATGTCTGTGCAAGGACAGCTCCTGTGTACAAATCAGAGATCACTGGAGGTTCCACTGTTAGAACTTCTACAAAATGTGTGCCCTGGCTCACAAATGATCTCGCTTTGGGGAGAGGGGAGATTAGCACTTTACAAGTATTATCCCATTTGATCCTCACAGCAACCCTGAGAGGGAGGTGCAGTTATTATATCCCTATTTTAAAGATGGCAAACTGAGGCAGGCAGAAGCAAAGTGACTTTCCCAGGGTCACCCAATTAGTAAGTGTCTAAGGCTGAATTTGAACTCGGGTCTTCCTGACTCTAGTGTTCTCTGCACAGTGGTGCCAGCAGCTGCCTTAGCTAGGATTGAGCTGCTGTATAAGGAGGGGTGGCTGCAGCTCCGCTCCCTCAGAAGGTGAGCTCCTTGCAGACAGGGACTTTGACTTTTCTTTGTATCTCTATGACTCATGAATGTTGTAGCCCAGTTTGACAGAATGAAAGAATCTGATACAACAAACACTTTTTTGTTCTTTGTTTTCACATTTCCCTCTCTCCCCTCCCCTCCCTTCCCTCTCTCTTATGTCTTAAAGTCCTTTATAATTGTGTTGTGGTTGTTTTTTAAAGGGGAAGGGAAAATAGTTCTGCAGAACAAGTCCAATATATCAAAAAATCTGACATTATATGCAGTGCTCCATACCCATGGTCCCTCACTTCTGCAAAGAAGGAGGCAGGCATCTTCTCATATTCCTTTGGGACCAAACAACAGGTATTAAATGTCTGCTAAGTTTAGAGCACCATTCTAGGTGCTGGGGATTCTGGGACAGAAAGGAAACAGACCCTGCCCTCTGGGAGCTTACATTCTAATATAAGTACCAGATAAGTAAATTCTTATCAATTTGTGAAAGTTGAGGTGTTAACTGCTGGGGTGTAGGTGGAGGCTTCCCAGAGCAGGTGTTACCCTAGCTGAGCTTAAAGGCAGCCTTCTGAGAGGCAGAGGTGAGAGGAGACTACATTCTTGACAGGACATGTTCTGAAAGCAGGCTGGAACCAGGCTGTGAGGGGCTTGAAAGAAGCCATGTCCCTTCCTGTGTTTAGGACGTCAGCTGCTTCGTGAGTCTCAGCTGGGTGCCAAAATAAGGATTTCAAGAAGCCTCTGTGTTTCCACTGAGGAATTTGTGTAATTGCTTCAAGCTGGTTCTAGCACAGCCTAGTGGAAAGAATGCTGAATTTCACATCACAGATCCTGCATTGGAATCCTGGCTCTGCCACCCACTTACTTACCTGTGTGACCTTGGGCACCAGCCAACCCCTCTGGGCCTCACTGTCCTCATCTTGGGAATGAAGGAGGCTGAATTCAGTCACTTCTAAGGTTCCTCGATAGAAATATATGATTTATATTATATAAACATAGTATATTAGAGGCTCTAAATATATGATCCCATGTAACAGCGACTTGAGATGTGTTGGCATTTACATGCCCCAGTCGTCTGCCCAGGAGACAAACCCTTCATGTTCTATTCTGTTCGGTGAACATTTAAGTATCTATCTAGGAGGCACCATAGGGCATTCCGGGGCTACAAAAGCTATCGGGGAACAGCCCCTGGCCTCAAGGAACTTAGCTTCTCATTACTTAAGCCATGGTGGCTTCTGCTGAGTTGGCCTCCTCAGACCGAGAGCTTGCCTACATGAGGTGCTGGGAATAGCTTCTTAGGAAAGCATTTGGTTATTGATTTCCACCCAGAGCTTCCTGCTCACTTGCTCACGGGCTCTGGGTTGGTGCCGGGTTGTAACATCCTTCCCTGAGGACGTCTGCATCTAGTTGAGGAATAAGGGTATGTGGTTTTGAGACAGGTGAGCCCCTGGTTTCCATACACTGAGTCTAGATGGTCTGTTTTCTCTCTGGTCTTCATGGAATACTGTCTTCTGGCAGAACACGAGCTTCGTGAAAAGAGGGCAAGGAGATGTTTTGTTTTTTGTCTTTGTATTCCTAGCTCCGTGCTTGGCACACAGCAGGCACTTAATAATTGCACCCTGGAACAAATTGAACGGAGCAGATACTTTTGTGTTCTTTTTTCCGGTGGATCACTTAGGCCCTGAGTTTCATATAATTTTCTCTAGGTTATCTACATTAACAAAAAAGAATAGGGCCTAGATCATCCACGTATAACTTTTTTGACTCTAGAATACATCCTTCTTTAATGCAACCACTTGTCCCTTAATTTTGTCGTGCTTGGTTGGGCTAATGATAGACTAGGTCTCCGTTCTGTGGTCATGTGCCAGTCTGGGAGGGGCGGGCTGCGTGAGTATGTAAGCTCTTTGAGGATAGAGACTGTGTCATTTTTGTTCCCTTATCTCCAGTGCCTGCCACGTAGTTGGCACTTCGTAAGTGCTTACTTCTTGGTTGATTGGGAGGCAGAGAGCCCCCCTGGGGTTTCTCGTTTGTTGTAGCTCCTGTATTGGCTGAAGAGGAGTCACCAGCTTAGAGCTAATTCTTTCCCTTTCACTGGGCAGCGACGGCCTCATCGGGATTACTGAGCCTCGCCGAGTGGCTGCTGTGGCCATGTCCCAGCGGGTGGCCAAGGAGATGAACCTTTCCCAAAGGTGAGAGTGAAAGCTCACATCCTTCCTTGCCCTGCAGGACCATTGAGGTGGGGGCTGGGAGGTGGGTGGAAGGAGGTCAGAATGTGGTTCTTTTGTATTCTTTTTCTATCATGAGAAAATTAGGAAGCTGTCTATAGTTCACGACCTAACCAAGTGCACATGGCATCAACACATTCATTTGAGCAGTGATCCCACACTTCTCTGGGCTCAGCACTAGGCTGGTTCCTGGCAGGAGTCACAGAATTCCATAGTCCATCCTGTAGCATGTAAAGATGCCCCAGTGACTAGAAAAGCTACTGGTATGTCAGGCTGTCTTACGGAGGTATAACAGCTTAGAACAAAGAGACGATAGTCTCATCAGACCTCCCAGCCACGGCACGAGGATGGTATCCAGATCGGGGATCACAGTTTAGAAGAAGTGTTGTTGAGCTGTCGTGTCTCTGGAGAAGAGGAGCCCAATGGTAAAGGGCCACACATGACTGAGTGAAGGCAAGGGGGGTGTTGGGCCAAGAGAAGGGAAGGAGGCAGGATGGGGGACGAGGTGCTGAGGGCTGTTCTGTGACAGACTGTGTGAGCCATGAGGCCAGAACGAGGGCAGAGGGATCCAAGTGTTAGGCTTGATACAAGAAAAAAGCTTCCTAGCCATTCAAGGCAGTGGGTTCTTCCTTATTGGAAGATTTCAAACAGGAGCCACTTCCTTGAATTTCAGAATTGGCTGGGTTCTGAGAGCCCATCTATCCAGGTGGAGACTTGAATAAGAAGCCCCATCACAACACGTCCACAGGTGCTTCAGCCTTTTCCTGAAGATGCCCAGCCAGGAGGGAGCCTGCCGTCATACTTTTGGGCAGCACCTGCCCTCAAAGGGTGGACAGTTTACTGGGGGAGACATGGCCCAAAGCTAGAGAAAATGAAAGCAACATGGAAGTGAGAAAAGAAGCTGGATTTGTTAGGGGGTGACCTTGGGCTTCTTGGAAATTTGTGAGTGAGGCTTGGGGAGCTGAGCGGCCCTCCTGGGCTATCCAGCTGGCTGTGAGCTGAAGAGCCTCTCTGGCTTCAGAGTCTGAGGGGCTCAGGCTGCACCTGCCCCCTGGACTCTGGCTGTTCTTTGGGAGATGTGATTGCCCCAAAGCACCTGCTGGATAGTGAGTACGGATGTTTCCTGCACAGGGTGGTTTCCTACCAGATCCGATATGAAGGGAACGTGACAGAGGACACCCAAATCAAGTTCATGACAGACGGAGTCTTACTCCGAGAGATCCAGAAGGTAGGCTGCTTACCATTCCTTCCATCTCCTGGTGTGGCTGGCATTCCTATTTCCACAGTGCTTTGAGGTTCACAGTTCTTTACTAGTGGACATGTTGTCTCCTCCCAGTAGAGCGTAAGCTTTCAGAGGGCAGGGAATGTTGGGATTTTTGTCTTTGTGCTATCTGCCAAAAGCAGTGCTCAGCACACTTTAGGCATTTAATAATTGCTTGTTAAATTGAATTGTTGAAATTCTAAGAAGAGAGCTACCCATGGGGAGGAGGAATTGCTTGGGGGTGGGGGGTGGGTGTTGTACCTGAGAAACTACCTCTTGGTCGCTGCCCGTGGGAATTCTTTCTTTCTGAGAGAAGGTGTTCTCTTAACCTTAGCCTGGACCACCAAGGACGTAGCAGGGAGATCAGGAACACTAGGGATCAAACTCCACCTCCGGCCCTTACAACACTAGCTGTGTGATGCTGAGCAAACCACTTGACCTCTCTCTTGAGTCCCAGTTTCCTCACCTATGAAATGGAGATACTAAGACCAGTATGGCCGACCTTCCTAGGTTGTGAAGCTCACATGACGCATTGGATATAAAGCTCTTCAAAACCTTGAGTGATAAAGAAATGGCCATGTTTTAAAATCAGTACTGTTATTTAATCTCAGGTGCAGGAGCATGGGGGCAGGCAGGCCACCTGTTCTCTTGGTCCTCCTGAGATAGATCAGCAGACCAGGACACTTGGGCTTTGCCCCATGGGCATTTCACCCAAGTGGAAAAGTGGGATGGATTTCAGGTGAAGCAGCCAGCCTGGAGGCTTGGGTTTGAGCCCCATCTCCAGGCCTGCCCACCTGCTAGAATGGTGTCAGTACAAGGCTTCACCTTCCCTCATGCGTCTCCATTTTTCTCTACAAAATGGGAAGATCCCTTCTGTTCCACAGGCAGTTCATGGAATCGTGGGAAGGGACCGCAGAGGCCTTCATGTCCAGTGTCCTCATTATGGAGGAGAAGCTGAGGCACAGAGAGGTTCCTTGCCCAGCGTCACACAGCTCTTGTTGGAACCCAGGGCAGAATGCTTGTAGATGGATTGCTTGGTTAGTGATCAGCCAAGTATGTCACCATGGGCTGTCACTGAGCTAAGAAGATGTTGTCAGGGCCAGCCACCCACAGATCTCATACTCCCCTGAGTATTTTGTTTTCTCTTTCCTCTCCAGGATTTCTTACTCTCCAAGTACAAAGTAATCATCATTGATGAGGCCCACGAGAGAAGCGTCTACACGGATATTCTGATTGGCCTCTTGTCTCGAATCGTGTCTCTTCGGGCAAAGGTGTGAGCGCCAGGGCAGGGGAGGAGAAGGTGCTGGTCCTACTGGCTCTTCTCCCGGGGCTTTCTAGGGCTTCCTTTCTACAGTAAGGAGCGCAGTGGCGATGACGGACGTTCACACGGTGCTTCAGAGCTCACCCAGCACTTTACTCGGAGCAGCCAGGTTTGGTTTGGCTTGTTAATGCAGTATTTCATGTGATGAGCAGCATTGCATGGTGAATAGAGAGGAGGCCTCAGACTGAGGAAGTTTACATGCTGCATCTGGGTGACCCTGGACAGGCCACTTAACCTTCAGTCGCAGGCCTAGCATCTTCAGTGTGGAGCTGGGAAACCTTGAAGGCTATAAGGCCCCCTCCCTCCTTTCATGGAGGAAACAGGCCCAGTGGTTTAAGTGACTTGCCTGGTGTCTGAGGCAAGATTTGAACCCAGATTTTCTTGACTCCATGTCCAGCACTGCTGTGTTTATTTTGCTGGGCCACCTTTCTAGCTCCAGAAGCTGGGAGGGACCTTGTTTTACAGAGGAGAAAACTGAAGCCCAAGGAATATTTGAGGCAGAATTAGAACCCAGGTCTGCCGACTCCAGAACATTTTTTTTTTTTTTTTTTTTGCTTTTTGGAGTGGGGAGGGTAGAGCAATTGGGATTAAGTGACTTGCCCAAGGTCACACGGCTAGTAAGTGTTAAGTGTCTGAGACCAGATTTGAACTCGGGTCCTCCTGACTTCAAGGCCGGTGCTCTATTCACTGCACCACCTACCCTCCCCAGAACAAAGTTTTAAAAGAATTATCAGTCCCTTTGGTCTTTCACAGCCGTCATTGTCTGGTTTCAGGTATCTCTCCTCCCCCTGCCCCCTTCCCCCATTTGAATCTTTCTTTGTGACAAAGAAAGAGCTTAAACAAAACCAGCCAACAGTGTCTGCAGCCTTCTTTTCCAGTAGACCCCCTGCCTCCACCCAAGAGGATGGAAGTATTTCAGTTAAGATCCATGTTTATTAAAAACCTAATAATTATCAACAGAAAATGTACAAATAGAGAAAATCAGAAGCATAGTCCCTCACAAAATCATCACTGAACTCTGCACTTGGCACCAGGGGGTGACACGTAGCCTTTCCCTGGTTTTCCTGTTTCCTGGGGATGATGGCTTCCACACAGAAAACACCTCATGTATTCTTCAGTCTCTGTCTCCATGTTGGGTCTCTGTTGCCCCGCTTTCTCTTGACTCCTGTCTCGCGTCCCTTGGATTCAGCCAGCCTTTCTCAGGGGCCCTTGTGGGCGGAGCCCTGCATTGGGCCCTCTGTGGTGATGGTCTTTTATTACATGACCAAGATGGTTAGCTGAAGGCAGGCAATGGGTTCCTCCCGACACATTCAGGGTCCTTTTTTGGGGTTTGAGTTTCTGATGCCAGCAGTGGGCAGAGATACCTAGTCCTGAACCGATGGAGCTTAGCAGTCGCTGTGGAATTAAGTGCCCCATCTCTGGCCTGGCAGGATTCCCTTTTGCTCCCCTGTTGACTGCTTTCCATGGAAGCCTGAGAAGGCAAGGGCCACCGGGCAGTGGAGGAAAGACCTTTATAGACCCGCTGCTTTCTTCCTTTATAAATGTCATCAGAAAGGGAGAGCACTGTATTCTAGCTGCTTCCTCTGCAGCTGCAGCAGTGGGTGGGACCCTGTCAGGATTTGGGAACATCTGGATTTGTTAAGTCATTTCTAAATGAGTGAACTGAAAAGCAGCTATTGAGCTGCCCGTGGGCTGAGCTGTGCATTGAGGAGCAGCTTCCTGAGGCCTGACCAGGGCCCTCCTCCCTCTCAGTTGAGTGCCCCAGTGCTAGACCCAGCATGATGGTGGTGGGTCTGTGTCTCTGCAGAAGCAGCAGCCCCTGAAACTCTTCATCATGTCAGCTACTCTGCGAGTGGAGGACTTTACCCAGAACTCCCGGCTCTTCTCAGCACCTCCCCCTGTGGTAAAGGTAAGCTCCCTCATTGTTGTGCCAGTATTCTTGGTAGACCCTGCTGGGAGGGGTCGGGGTGGGGGGGGGCAGCTCCTGGCCTGGATGGGAAGGAAGCAGGGGAGGGCCTTGGGCTGGAGCCCCTAGGAATGTTCCATTCTGACCACCCATGAAAAATGGGGGCTTGTTTGCATTTGGTCACTGGGATTGAATTTAGGAATGTGGCCCATCCTGGGCAAGATGCTTAGGCCCACCCTGTCTGGGCCTCAGTTTCTCCATCTATAAAATGATGAGTTTACCTTGATGACCTTTAAGGCCCTCTCAGTTCATAAATCTGTGTTCCTATGACCTTTCCTTGGTAATAAACTGAAAGGCCAGAGAAGCATGCATTGCTACCCATGTTGTTGCCTTGGAGAGGGCAGGGACCTCAGAATTTGGCTGCTCTGCCCTGTGCAAGGAACCCCACCAAGTGCTTGGAGAGCTCCCGTGCTGGGGGATTCACTGGCTCCTGATGCCATGCAGCCGCACTGGTCTGTGCCTCCCTGACACTGGCTGGTTGTTGTTGTTGTTAGGTGGACTCCAGGCAGTTCCCTGTGACTGTCCACTTTAACAAGAGGACACCGCTCCATGACTACAGTGGCGAGTGCTTCCGAAAAGTCTGTAAGATCCACCGAATGCTGCCTCCAGGTGAGGGGTCAGCCTGGACAGCCGCCGTGTGTCTTTTGCAGCTATTGCTGTAGAGGGCCCGGGAGGCTGATTTTGTTGCCAGGTAGCCTTGGGATTACAGGCATGTCCCTTTTCTCCTCTGTAAAATGGGGGTGATGGTGCATACCCTGCATGCTTCACTAGATGATTTCACAGGACCTCAGAGCCAGGAGAGAACCTGAAGGGTTTTCTTGACCAGTCTGTACCTGAATAAGAATCCCCTTCTGGAAGGCCTCAAGGGAGGCTAGGTGGCACAATGAATAGAGCACTGGCCTAGGAGTCAGAAGGGCCTGAGTCAAAGCCAGCCTCAGACACTTGACACTTACTAGTTATGTGACCCTGGGCAAGTCACTTAACCCCAGTTGCCTCAAAAAAGAAAAAAGAGCCCTAGTGAAGGGGAGTTGCTCTGCTTTGGGGCAGTGCTGCTGTCATACTCTTCCCTCCTTGGCTCCTGGTTATGTCCTCTTTGGCCTAGCAGAGTCCATGTAATTCCCCTTCAGGGTGAGGCCTTTCACATGAGCTGTCGTTTTCCCCCCGCCCCCTGAATGTTCTCTCCAGCCATGAAACTGTAGGGGTAAAAGTGCTTTGGAAAGGCCAGAGCACCGCATCCAGCTGGATGTCTGGCACCTTTGTTTGGTGCCAGCTGAGCTCAGGTCTTGTGGCCTTGAGACTCTGACATCATCAGTTCCTGGTCTTCTTTCTCTCAGGAGGTATTCTGGTGTTCCTGACGGGGCAGGCCGAGGTGCACTCTCTCTGCCGAAGACTCCGAAGGGCCTTCCCCTGCCATAGAGGCAGCACCAGAGGTAGGCCAGCCACTGGGACAGAGGGGCACAGGGAGGAGAGGACAGCTCTCCTCAGACACTAGTGGGGCATCAGTGCAGGCCGCAGTGGGCACTGGTGAGGGCATTTGTTCCCAGCCTGTGCCTCTGAGGGTACCACATCCAAGGCTAGACAGGGGGCAGGGGATGGGTGTGGAAGGCTGCCTAGGTCTTTGAAAAGCATGGTAAGGAATCAAGCTTGGCCTCACTTTTTTTTTTTTAAAGAAACAGAAGAAAAAGAGGATTCTGTTGAAGAAATGAGAAAATTCAAGAAGTCACGAGGCAAGAAGGCCCCTGTGGTATGTTGGCAGCTCTGGAGGTAGTCAGGGTGGGACCTGGCCTGGGCCTCCTTCTCTTTGCCTTCAGCCTGCCCGTGCAGCCTTGGGGGGAAGCCCTTTCACCAGCATAGAAACCAAGACCTGCCCTGAGACTTTCTGCTCAGCCTGAGGCAGGAGCCTTTGGCCTGTCCTTGGCCTAGACCTAATGGAGAAATGTAACCCTGGGCCCCTTTGCCAACACTCAGCCTGGGGCTCCCACAGAAGCCAAATCACTTGGTCTGGCTCTTTCCTCGTGCTGCTCACAGTCTTTTGCATGGGTCCCTTCCTCAGCTTCATTCAATTCAGTTCATTTCTTTTTTTTTTTTTTCATTTTTCAAATGCTTTATTAATTTCTGATTTACATCATTTCCGCCAGATTTTGAGTTGCAAATTTTCTCCCCGTTTTTCCCTTACCCACTACCCCAAAATAGCCATCCCAGAGGATATCCCTTCCTCCAGTCTGCTCTCTCCCATATCTTCTCCCATACCCCTTTCGACTTTTCCAGTAGGGCATGGTGGATCTCTATACCCCAGTGCCTGTATATCTTATTACCCAGTTACATGTAAAATGATATTAATAATAGTATATATGTGTGTGTGTGTGTGTGTGTATATATATATTTAAACATTTGATTTTAAAACTTTGAATTCCAGATTCATTCCCTTCCTCCCTTGTCACCTACCCTTACTGGGAAGATAAGCACTTCAGTATAGGTTGTACATGTGTAGCTAATGCAAAACAATAACATAGTAGATATATTGTAAAAAACTGACTATATTTCCCTACCTCCTATCCCACCTCCCACTTGTTCTATTCTCTACTTTGATCCCGTCCCTTTTCAAAAGTGGATGCTTCCAACTTTCTTCCCCACTATCCTCCCCTCCCTTCCATCATCCCCCTTCTTATCCCCTTCCCCCCTACTCTCCTGTAGGCTGATACCCTATTTAGTGTGTATGTCATTCCCTCCCCAAGTCAGATTCAATGGGAATAAGGTTGACTCATTTCCTTTTGCCTTCCTATTCTTCCCCTCCATTGTAACCATTTCCCCTTGCCTCTTCTATATGAGATAGTTAACCCCATTCTGTCTCTCCCCATCTCCTCTCATTATATTCCTCTCTCACCTCTTAATTTCACCTTTTAAGTATCATCCCTTCCTATTAAATTGGTCCTGTGCCCTCTATCTATGTATACCTGTAATCATATATACGCACATTCATATATGTATTCATATGCCCATATACCCTCATATATAGACATATATATGTGTGTGTGTGTGTATATATATATATATTTCTATTCCCTTCAACTATTTTCATACTGAGAAAAGTTTCATCAGTTGCAATTATTGTTTTTCCATGTAGGAATGTTAATACTTCAACTTTGATAAGTGGCTTATGATTTCTTTTCCCTGTTTACCTTCTCAAGCTTCTCTTGTTTCTTGTATCTGAATGTCAGATTTTCTATTCAACTCTGGTTTTTTCATTAAGAATGCTAGAAAGTCCTCTATTCCACTGAATGAGCATATTTTCCCCTGAAACATGATATTCAGTTTTGCTGGGTAGGTGACTCTTGGTTTTAATCCCAGCTCCTTAGACCTCCAGAATATCATATTCCAAGCCCTTCGATCCCTCAGTGTAGAAGCTGCCAGATCCTGGGTTATCCTGATTGTGTTTCCACAATATTCAAATTGTTTCTTCCTGGCTACTTGTAATATTCTCTCCTTAATCTGGGAATTCCGGAACCTGCTATAATATTCCTAGGAGTTTTCTTTTTGGGATCTTTTACAGGAGGTAATTGGTGAATTCTTTCAACCTCGATTTTGCCCTCTGGTTCTAAAACATCAGGGCAGTTTTCTTTGAGAACTTCCTGGAGGATGATTTCTAGGTTCTTACTTTGATCATGGTTTTCAGGTAGTCCAATAATTTTTAAATTATGTCTCCTGGATCTGTTTTCCAGGTTAGTGGTTTTTCCCATGAAATATTTCACATTGCCTTCTACTCTTTCATTTGTTTCGATCTGTTTAACAGCATCTTGATTTCTCATAAAGTCATTAGCTTCCATTTGCTCCAATCTAATTCTGAAGCAATGATTCTCCTCATTGAGCTTTTGAGATTCTTTTTCCATCTGGCAAATTTGGCTTTTTAAGGCATTATTCTCTTCATTGCCTTTTTGAGCCTCTTTTGCCATTTGAGTTAGTCTATTTTTTAAGGTATGATTTTCCTCAGTCAGGCTGTTGACTCTCATTTCGTAATTTTCTTGCATCGTTCTCATTTCTCTTCCCAATTTTCCCTCCACTTCTCTTATCTGCCTCTTAAGGTCCTCTATGGCCTGTAACCAGCTTGTATTTTCCTTTGAAATTTTTGGTGCAGGAGTTCTGACTTCACTGTCTTCCTCCTGTTCCGTGCTTTGCTCCTTTTTATCACCAAAATAGGAGTCTAATATTGGACTCTTCTGTCTGCTTTGTTTCCTTTGCCTGGTCATGTCGCCCCTCAGTCACTTGACCCCTGGGCTTTTTGCCACAGTAGAACTCTGCCACCAGACAGGGGAGCTTTCGTCCCAAATGCTGGGGTTTTCTCAGCTGCCGGAGGTATTAGATGGGTGCCCTCTCTGAGGTCTCCACATGCTCTGGCAAGCTGGACACACACCGCAGGACCTACCTCCACCCTAGACTGCAATCCAGATCCAAGAAGGTTAAAGCAAGAACGATTACCCCTCAGACTGGTCTCTTGGTCCCCCTACACTCTGCAGTCCAGGAGCTGAAGCTTCACCATGGCGCCAACTGAGTCAAGGCTCTCAGCACTCCCACTTACTGAGTCCCAAAGTCCAGACTGCACTGACCTCTCACTTTGTCCTTCGCGTCTATGTGTTGATAAATCTGGAAATGGCCACAGCTGCTGCCGATCTGGAGCCCCTCTGGCCTGGGCTGGTCAGGCCCGCCCTGGGGCTAAAGCCTCAGCGTGGGGCTGGGCTTGGCTCCCAGAGCACTGCACTGGCTGATTCCTGCCGGGCTGTCCTCAGTGGGAGGTTAGCTTTTCTGTGTCATTTTGTGGGTTCTGCAGCTCCAGAGTTTGTTCAGAGTCCCCTTTTACATGGATTGGGGAAGGTAGAAGCTGGAGCAGCAGAGGTCCTGCTTCTACTCTGCCATCTTGGCTCCGCCCCCCAATTCAGTTCATTTCACCAAACAGCATGGGCCAGGAGAAAAACCTCAGACTGTATGCAGAGGGTTCAGCTCTCGCCTCTAACACTTAATACCTTTGTGACTGTGTTCAAATCGCTTCACCTTTGTGGGCCTCAGTTTCCTCATCTGTAAAGTGAGAGTAGGTTGGCCTACATGGCCTTTGGGTCTCCAGTTCCTCTTGCGTTAGGTACCAGAAATTCAGAGACACACCTGAAGCTGCCCTTGTTTTCAAGGAGCTTACATCCTGCTTGGTGGGGGTGGGGATGAGTACTCGCACAGCCTCTGCATGTTCTGCCCCTGCTCCCATCTGTAACCCTGGACTGGCCCCTTTCCCAATCGTCTGCCCAGATTTGCCCTGGAAGCCACATTTCCTAGGTGTGGTTATGATTTTGAGTTTGTAATGAAAATCAGATTGAAATGTTTCTAAAGCATTTCTGAGCCTGTTCCCTTTTGGAACAGGTCAGTGAACATCCCTTGCATGGAAGCCGGGCCCTTGGGAAGTTAGTTTTCCCTCCCCACTAAGGACCAGACTTTCTGGATCCCATCGTGCTGGTGGGGGTCAGTGACTGGGGACTTCCACTAAGCAGGATGCTGACTGAAGAGCGCCCCAGTGTCCTGGCGCCACCATGCCGAGCACTAATGCAGCAGGCATTAATACTTAATATACAGAGAGGCGCCCCTGGTCTGCCAGCCGATAGCTGCCCTCTGCACCTGTCCCAGAGACATCAAAGCAGTCTGGGCTTCCCTTAAGTGGATAGCTCGTGGATAAGTAGGTCCTCAGGCCACCAGGGCATTAGAAAGAGAAAACCTCTTCGTTCTGCGCTGATGACAGGAAGTCTGGCTGATTTCTCACATGCCCTTAAAGCCACATGGACTTTTTTTACCTGGAGGAGATAGCTAGACCTAGTATTGGGGTATCAGATGCTGTGCTCGAGAAGACACAGACTTGATTCAAGGCTTTGGGGTTCTTAACCTGGGCTCCACAAATTTGTGTGGGGAAGGAACATTCTATCATTATTTTCACTAACCTCTAACTTTGAGGTTTTCATCTGTGTGTCCTGGTCCTCCTGGGCAGTGTCTGGTGAAGCCTATGGACCCCTTCTCAGCATCCTGGTTTTAAATGCAAAGAATCAAAGTTTAGAGTCTAGGGCAGCCTCCCTGGTATAGATGGATAGACCTGTAGAGGACTGAGCTGGAAGCCCAAATCCGTGTGTGACTGTCTGATTGGTGACTGATGACAAAGGAAACCAATTCTATTGAAATTTAGTTATCATCATGTGTTTGATTTCTTAAAAAAGTTCATGGACCCAGGTTAAGGTCTCCCCCTCTAATTGCTTCAGTTATTTCACAGCTGTATTCTGAGAAGGGCCCATAAGGCATCATCGGGCAGACAAGCCCCCGGACAGCAGGTGGTATCGATCTCTCTTCTCCCCTTAGGCGCTGCCCAAAATCGATCTGGATAATTATTCAGTGATGCCCGTGGATGAAGGAGACGAGGACAGGGAGTCAGAAATGGATGAGGAAGAGGATGTCATGGGATCTGATCTCGACCTAGACCTGGGAGATGGGGGAGCTGAAGAAGGTTGGCCTCCAGAGGGTTTTCTCCCCGAAGTCCCCGTAGCAGGGCCCCTTCTCTGTCCTGGGGCCGGCTGCACTTGGCTTCCACAGCGGGCTCCCATCTCTGTGTGGTGTGGTGAGAGCTCCGGACTTGGGGTCAGGAGGGAGCTGGCTTAGACTCCCCTGCAGACACTTCCTGGCTGTGCCACTTTAGGCTAATGACACACCCTCTCTGAGTGTCGAGGCAGGTGCTCCCTCCCTCCCAGGATCATTGTGGGGATGGGATGAGATGAGGTCCACCAAGCACTTTGCAAACCTTCCTGTGATCAGCGTCCCCTAATGCTGTGGTGTAGTAGCCTATGTAGGCTTCTGGCCTGGACTCAGGAGAACCCACTGCTTATTAGATGCGTGGCCCTGGGTAAGTCACCTAAGTCCTTTAGCCTCTCCATGCCTCAGTTTCCCTCATTTGTAAAATGGAGATAATAATAGACCTATTGTGAGGCCCCAATGTGGTCACGTCTGTGAGGAGCTTTGCAAACCCATGTATAGAAATACTGGCAGCTCTCTTGTGGCATCCACATACATGGAGTTAGACCTTTTCATCCTTCATCCCTCAATGCTGCCTTAGATGAACCATCCCCAGCTCTGTTCCTCTTAATGCCAGCGTCATCATGAAGCGTGCACACTGATTGCCGAGCCTGGCACTGAGCCGGGAGAAGCCAGGTCCCTCCTGCAGCCCCTGTCCTCAAGGTGCTGAGAGCCTAGGGCCGCCTCCCTGGCATGCATGGATGGGCCTGTGGAGAGCCAGGCCAGAAACCCAAGGCACTGTGTGACCACCTGCTTGTCAGAGGCCTTCCTGCTCCCTTGGTGTGGACATCCCTGAGTAGGGCTCAGGCCCCAGCTCAGACACTTTCTTGCTGTGCACCTGGGCCAGCTGCTTAACTCCTACCCTCAATTTCTTCATCTGTAAAATGGGGGATCATAAGCATTTGCCCCACAGAGTTATTTGGAAAGCACTTTGCAAAATGTGAGGTGTTCTGTGAGTGCCAACCATTAGAACATCCATATACACAGTTTCATGGGCAGCTAACAAAAAATGCTGTTAGTCTTAACGGTAGTTAACATTAGCATTCACAATTAATGCTAATAGATAAATACTCGTAGTCTTAATCATAATTAATATTCATGTTGATATTAATAACAGTAGTCTTCAGCATGCAGTCGCTGGGACCCGAACCCTGAGACCTGCTGGGAGTTCCCTGCCAGCTCCTTTGCCCTGACCTTAGCCCACTTGTTTTCTGTTACAGAGGAGAAGCCAGACGCCTCCCTCCCGCTTCATGTCCTGCCGCTGTATTCGCTGCTAGCTCCAGAAAAGCAAGCCCAGGTAAGGCTGTACACACATGTGGGCCAGGCTTGGTCTGCTCCAGCCCCTGGCCACTCTGAGGACTGCTCAGTTCCTCCTGGAGGCCACTCCTGGGCTTGCAGCAAGCCAGGGACAGGAGCCTCTCACTTTGCCCTCTAGAGGCTGGGCAGGAGATGCCTTTCACCAAGATGTCATGTTAGCAGGAGTTAAGCCACATGCTCATCTTGGCAATAGGAGGTCTCTGTTAAGAGACTGGAATGTGCTCATCCCTTTGCTGCCTGGAGGCAAGGGCAGGCTCACTGAGCTATGGAGGTCCCTGCCAGCATCTTCCATGGGCATGGGCCAGTGTGGGAATCTGTTTTGTTGAGATATACATATTTATTATGAGGGTTTTGTTTTTCCTTTTTGGAGAGGGAAGGGGAAGCAGCAAGAAATGCTTGTTATTTGGGGTGGGGAGACAGTGAATTTGGGGTTCAGTGATCTGAGCTCTACTACCAGTTCAGCCATTTAGTGGGTGTGTGGACATGCACTACCCATTTTCCCTCTTGGCCTCAATTTCCTCTTCTGTAAAATTAGAGGCTTAGATTAGACGGATGGCCTTGAAGTTCCTTCCTCTGTCTAAAAGTATGAGCCTGTCAGATGAGGTAGGACAGCTTAGGTTTGAATCTTGGCCTCCAAGGTCAGAACCAGAGCAGTGGGCAGACATTGCCGGAGTTGAGGTTGGCAGATAGATGTACAGCCCCAAAGTGAACCAGGCTGCTTGGCCAGGTGGTGCATTCTCCCTTGATGGAGCAGTCAGGAGGCATTTATGAAATACTAACTCTGTGCCAGGCACAGACTGAGTGCTGGGTGTACGGACAAGTCACAAGATAGTCCCTGCCCTCAAGAAGTTTTCAGTCTGCTGGGGGAGACTACTCTGGACACACCAGATAGTGTAGACTGGTGACAGTCTCGGAAAAGTCATGGGCCTTAGGGGGTTGGGAAAGATGATGGGACTTCAGCTGAGCCTGGAAGGAGCCAGGCTGGGCTCTTGTTGAAGTCTCTTTGGATGTGGATTGGACTAGACAGCTGCCGAGAGCCTGGGAAGTTCTGTGGTCTGTGATAGTGCCTGTGTGACCTTGGAAAGATCTGTCCTCTGAGACTTATCTTCTGGAAAATGTAGGGTTTGGGGTTTGCATTTGATGCTCCCTAAGGCTCCTTCCAACTCTGCAGCTGCTGTGGCCCTCAGTAGATTGATTCCCACTCGGAGGGTGCTGGGATCTAGCCCAGCTTCCAGAAGTGGAGATCCCAGTTGTACCAACAGGGCTTTGCTTTTCCCGATGCAGGTGTTCAGACCTCCTCCGGAGGGTTGCAGACTGTGTGTGGTAGCCACCAACGTGGCTGAGACATCCCTGACCATCCCTGGCATCAAATACGTTGTTGACTGCGGCAAAGTCAAGAAGAGGTTTTATGACAAAGTGACCGGCGTGTCCTCTTTCCGAGTAACGTGGGTGTCACAGGCATCAGCCGATCAGCGGGCAGGAAGAGCCGGGAGGACGGAGCCAGGCCACTGCTACAGGTAGGCAGGGCTGCTGGAGAGCAGCTGGCCAGGACTGGCCAGTGGGGAAGGGGAGTGAGAAGTACAGGGGGAGATGGTAGAGAGGGGATTAATGTTTGGAAAGAGCCCCAAGGACCTGGGTTCAAATCCTGTTTCTGCCACTGACTAGCTGTATGACCTTGGACAAGTCACCTAAACCCTGGGCCTCTCGATTCCTGATCTCTGAAATGAAGGTTTTGGCCTAGAGCGCCCCTTCAGGGTCCTTCTCAGTCCTAGATCTAGATGTTTGGGTTGTCCCCAGGGCTATCCCCAGAGCAGTCACTCTTCATCTGGCTTAGCTAGCAGTGACAAAGTGCCTTAAGGCTGTTTGATCCCTGTAGCAGCTCTGTGAAGGAGCTACTGACATTGGCCCCATTTTATAAATGTGGCAGCTGAAGCAGAGGCAGAGGTTAAGTACCTTGCCTGAGGTCCCATAGCAAACAAGTGGCTACAATGGCATTGGTACCCATGGCTGCCTGACTCCCATGGCCAGTTTTCATTATATAAATGGAAAGCAGCAATACACAGAATACTTTTATTATGTTTTGTTACTTTTTATTATGATCTCTACAAACATGAAGATTGCCATCTTCAAAGAAGAATAGAAAAGACAGTTTCTGTGTGAGACAATGAATTTTGATTGTGTAGCGTTTGGGTTTTTTAAGCGTATACTAAATTGAACACAGTGGTAGCAGTCCCACCTCTGTCACTTCTGTGTTCTCCTTAAATGTTTTATCGATGCTAATGACTCCCCCCTGAACCTCCCCCTCCTCCCTAAAGAAAAATACAGAGTAAATACAGTCAAGCAAGAAATAATGTGGATAGTCTCCCAAGGCCCTCCTCTTCCCCAGCCTGGCCCAGTGCTTAGAGTGCTGGATTTGGAGTCAGAAAGACCCAGGTTGGAATCCCACCAATACTTACTGGCTATGTAAGCCTCAGTTTCCTCATCTGTAAGATGGGCAGAATGTTTTCCTGAGGCTCGCATGCAGTAATTGCTATTGTGGGGGAAGGGTTCTAGAAGCTTCTCAGGACTGATCCTGGAGTCCCCTGGCACGGGGAGCGTTTGCATCCCACCAGGCTCTTAAGCGTCTCTCTGTCCCCCATAGGCTATACTCATCGGCCGTTTTCAGTGACTTTGAGAAGTTTTCTCCTCCTGAAATCACCCAGCGGCCCGTGGAGGATCTGGTCCTCCAGATGAAAGCTTTGAACATAGAAAAGGTGAGAAGTGGGGGTTGTAGGAGAGAAGGTGAAGCTCCCCAGAACAGAAGAGAAAGCACATGAGGCATGCCCAGCTTACTGCTTTCTCTCCTGGGCTGATTTCCTGAAGGGAAGAGAGACTTCTTAGGGTAGGAGATCTGTTTGGAAGGAGACTTGCTTCAGGCATCTGTGTGTGAAGCTTCTTGGCTAAAGGAAGAGAGGGTGGGGGCTCTCTAGGCTGCTAGATTGTGCACTGGCCCTGGAGTCAGGAGAACCTGAGTTCAAATCTGACCTCTGACACTTAACACCTACTAGCTGTGTGACCTTGGGCAAGTCACTTCATCCCAGTTGCCCTGTCTTCCCGCCTCCAAAAAACAAACAAACAAAAAGGAATAGAGGGCAAGTATGCATGCTTTTCACATCTGGAGATTCCTTGTGTCTTGGGAAGGTGGCTAAACACGCTGGATCTCAGAGACCTTGCAGTGTTGGACTGAGCCTCACAGAGGCAACATTTACCAGGCAAGGATGCCAAGTTTTCCATGTGGTTCAAAAACTTTAAAAAGGAAGTGGGCATTTATTTCATTCTTTGTAGTTTTCTTTGCGGGCCTTTGCCCACCTGGTGCCAATCATGTAGTGATGAATAAACTCCTGTTGATGCTGACCAGGGATGTAGGGAAAGCGGTAGAGAGAAGGCTTTGGGCTTGACACCAGGAAGAAGCTCGTTCGTAATTGGAGTGATCTCAGAGTTAAAGGGGAGTGCTAGGAGAGCCAGGGGAGAGCCGTACCAGGAAAACCTAGGTGGGGAGGATGATGGACAATACCAGAGGCCGCAGAGAGCTCCAGAAGGGTGAGAGGACTGAGCAAAGCCATCAGACCAAAAGGGCGCTGCTGCCTTTGGAGAGGGCAGTGAGAGCAGAAGCCACTCAAGTGCCCAGGTCCCCACTGGTGGCATTGTAAGGGTGTTGGTCACAACCAGGTCACAACCTCTGCGTCCTCGGCTCCAGCCAGACGCTTTCCCATTTGGCATCCATATTTCTTGATACCAGATCAGCCCACAAAGTCACATCAAGTCAGCAAGTTTCTGCTAAGCACCTGCTGTGTGCCGGGCACTGCCAAAAGCTGAGGATACAAAGACAAGAGGCAATCTTTGCCCTCAAAGAGCCCACAGTCTACAAATGATCATGTTCTAACAGTGTGGGGAGCCAGGCTTGGGGGAACCCTGCCTTCCCGTGGCAGAGCTGAGATGGTGTTAGAGGAGTCCTGCCGACCAGCAGCAGAGCTAAGAGAGAAGAATTAGGGGGAAAAGAGTTACTTACCCAGAGGCTGACGGTCATAAATGAGACGGGACTACAGGACGGTGGAAACAGAGTCAGCTTTGTTCAGCTGAGTCCAGCATATGTGGTGTAAAACTGCAGTCATCATAAGCCCCTATCTTTGGGATTACACCAGCGCCCTAGTTCCCATTCGCCTCATACGTGACAGCCGTGTCTCTGTCCTTGTCATCAGGGTACGAGTACCAGGCAGGATGTTCCAAACCTCCCTAGACCTCCCTAGGACAGGATGGAGTGGTCCCAAGACTTCTACCTAATACCATGTGGCTACAGTATGCTGGTTTCCCCTGAGAACACTGCGAGTGTCCTTGTTCCCTGGCCGGGAGCACGTGCCATGCTTCTCACGGGATGAGAAGCCCATGCCCGTGAGCCATCCTAGGGGATGGGGAGCCGATCTGGGCCTGGTTCGCAGGCTGCTATGCTGAGAGGGCTCATTCAGCCATCAGGGTCAGAGCCCCACTGGCCGTGGTCCTCTACACACCAGGGTGTAGATGGGACAACTTGGTGATAATCACTGAGGCGGACGTGCCAGCATTAAGGGACAGCTTCGTGTCTATTTACAGCATGGACTGTATCGTCCATGAGAACTCCAGGTGGCCCCTGGAACGTGGTGGGAGCTGGAGGCGGGACTCGGGTCCCTGGCCTTGCACCTGATGCAGACGGCATTCATTCTCATGCCTTTTCTCACCTCCCACAAATGCTTTTTATAGGTTGTCAACTTCCCGTTTCCATCCCCTCCCCCCATGGAGGCCCTGGTGGCCGCAGAGGAGTTGTTGACAGCGCTTGGAGCTTTGCAGGAGCCCCTGCAGACGGGACGGTAGGCTGGGCCCGGGTCTGTGGGCCCCACTGAGGGAGCATCTCCTACATCAGATATACAAAGGATCCAGGGTGACCTGAGTTCAGATCCTGCCTCACACACTCTCTTAGCCTCTGCCTCAGTTTCCTTGTCTGTCAGATGAGGAGGCTGGACTCCCATGGTCTCCAGTTTCCTTGTCAGCTCTCAGTCTGTGATGCCGTGATGGCCCCTTACCCCTCCACTGTCTTCCCCTGCCCCTTCTAAGGCTAGGAGTCATTCGTGGCATTTTTCTCCCTAGGCTGAAGCAGCTCCAGGGGGCAAAACTGAGTTGCCCGATCAGCCCCTTGGGGAGAACAATGGCCACCTTTCCGGTGGCACCCCGCTACGCCAAGATGCTGGCCCTCAGCCAGCAGCACGAATGCCTGCCCTACGTCATCACCATTGTGGCCGCCATGACGATCCGAGAGCTGTTCGAGGAGTTAGACAGGTGGGTGATGAGTGGCCGCGGATGTGCAGCTTGTGGCAGAGAGGGGTCTGCCATGGGCGGTCTGGACAGAGCAGCAGGGCAGCGTTCTGCTCGCCCCCATGGACTAAACAGATATGGCTTTATGATAAAAGATTTCCCAGAAGGGGAGGAAGGATGTGGGATGGGGTCGTCTTCCTGTTCTTTCAGCAAAGCCTAGAAGGCCATACCCGCACCTGTGGTAGAAGGCACTGTGGATCACATTCAGGGGGCAGGGCATTGTTCTGGACCAATGCTGAGCATGGGTGAGGCCGGGGGTCAGGAGCCCTGATTCTCATTCTGCTGCTGACCACGTTTGTGGCCTCTCTTGAGTCACTTGACATGAGTCTCCCTAGGAGGGTCTGGGCCTGACATTCCATAGGTAAAAACCTTTTACAACTTGGGTCTCCCCTTCTCAGCTACTTGTAGTCTTAGCCCAGAGCACCTCGAGATTCAGTGACTTGCCCAGGGTCACACGGTCAGCCTTTGAGAGAGGCAGGACTTCCTGACCCAAGGCTGGCTCTTTGTTCACCATGTCCTGCAGCCTTCACACAGGGTGGCTGGAGAGGACAGAGGAGGCAAAGCTTGGGAGTTGTGTTAGGAGACTGGTGGAGGCTGCAGGAGGAAGGAGGCCTTCCTGGGGGGAGCAGTGAAGCCGTCTAAGTCACCCTAACACCGGTACTAATGCTGACGGCTGGAGTCTCCTGGGTGATCTTTGGGAGATAGGGGCTGTTATCCCATTTTACAGATGAGGAAGCTGAGGCAGGCAGAGGTGAGGTGCATAGATAGGGCCACACAGCCAGGAAGTGTCTGAGGCCAGATCTTTGTGACTGCAGGCCCAGAGCTCTGTCTGTCATACCACCCAGCTACCTCATGGTCCCCCAGACCCCTCACCTCTGGTGCCCCTGCAGTGTGCCACATCTGGGGAAATGGAGAGGTGAGCTCTCTTTGGGGGATTTTTCTCTGATTAGCTGTAGAAGGGGGCAACAAGCCAAAGTCAGAAGCTGACCTTAGTGGGGTCACATCTGGTAGGAGTGAGGCCAGGCTCCTCAGGGCAGCCCTGATGCTCTGGTGAGCTTTTATTCCGTGTTTCTGTGTCAGTGTGGCCTGGCACGTGTAAGCAGGGGCTCTTGGGCAAGAGCCGTGTAGTTTCACAGGCGTGAAAATGGGGTTTCAGCCTCAGTGGGAACCTTTGTAATCCTCAGTCGTGTATTTGACTCCTGGGAAACACGGGTCGGTTCTGATAAGGGGCCAATGGAGTGCTGTAGCCCGCGCAAGGGCTCTAGGGCAGACAGAGACACACACACACAGTCTGGCTGCACCCCAACTTTCTAGACCGAATTCATGTTACTGCCTTCACACGCACTGCCTGTTGGCCCCGATGGGCTGCTGCCTCCTCCTTTTACCCATTTCCCACCTCTGGATCTTTGCATTGGGATGTGCACCCTGCCTGGAATGTCCTTCAGCCTTAATTCCAATTGTTGGAGCCCCCTCTCTGCCTTCAAGGCTCAGCCCAACTGCCACCCCTTTTATGAGGTTATTAGGGCCCCAACCTGGCTTCCAAACCTCCAGAAAACATAGAGCTTGTCTGTGTGTGCATTTGTATTGATTTACCTTTGAATGTGCCACAAATCCCCCAGGAGAAGGGAAGCGGTTTCTTTCCATTCTCGCTTTGGCTGGCACATAGTAGGTGCTTTAAAATGCTCGTTGAATTGACCTGAATGTGAATGTGAAGCCGTGCCCTCTGACTCCCTGGTGAGGTGAGAGCCACACTTACCACACAAAGCCTTCATCTTCATTGAATTCAGTGAGCCTTCTTAAAGCACCTACTGTGTGCCTGCCAGGCACTGTGGCAAGTGCTGGGGAGGAGGGGACGAAGCCATGAAGAGCCCCTGGTCCCCCTCCCAGAGCTGCCGGTTACAATACGGTCACAGAGAAATAAGTGCATGCATGTGGATGTGTGTGTGCCCACATATGTGTGCATAGAAAGGAAGTGGTTACTCATGGAGTGTGTGTGTGTGTGTGTGTGTGTGCGCGTGCATGCGTGTGTGCGTGTGTGTGTGTGTGTGTGGTGCAGCTGGAGCTGGGAGGGGAGAGGAAGTGGCCTTTCCCAAGAGGGAGGCAGCCCCAGAGTGGAGCCTTGAAGAGGGCCTGGGGTTTCTGGCCGCCAGGACAACAGGGAGTGGCGTTTCTGGTGGGGGCCAGACGGCCCATGCACAGAATGGAATGCTGCGGCCTGGGGACGAGGCAGTGGGGAGCCCCTGGCGCTTCTGGAAGGACAAGGGCCCCGGCACCGCTGCCCTCTCGCCCGGCAGGTAGCGTGTCCAGCGGTGCTTGTGCTCATGTGCTTCCAGGCCGGCTGCCAGCGAGCAGGAGCAGATGCAGCTGAAGGGGAAGAAAGCGCGTGTGTCCCAGATGCAGAGGCTGTGGGCCGGCCAGGGCGCCACGCTGAAGCTGGGAGACATGATGGTGCTGCTCGGTACGTGCCCCCACCTCCGGGCTTGGCCCAGCCGGGCCCTGCGTGTGGTGTGATGTGTGTGCATGGGTGGGCAGCGGGTGGGTGAGGCCGGCCCGGGTGTGGCCTCAGCCCAGCTCCTCCTGGTCCCGTAGGCGCGGTGGGGGCCTGCGAGTACTCAGGCTGCACGCCCCGATTCTGTGAAGCCAACGGGCTGCGCTACAAGGCCATGATGGAGGTGCGGCGGCTTCGGGGGCAGCTGACCACAGCAGGTACCTCCCTCTCTGACCCATAGATGCCCTAGGAAGAGCAGGGAGGCCCTCAGTGTCCCCCCGTCCATCTTCTCAGCCTCTCCCGGAGCCTTCTCCCCTTGTTGTCCACCTTCCTCCATGTGGCTCCGCTGCCCCTGCCCTTGCCTTTTCAGAGGGTCAGGCTTCCCAGAGCTACAGATGGGGAAACTGAGGCACAGAGAGGCTCAGGGCTCGTCCGTGGTCACCGTGTAGAGAAGGAAGGCTGGATCAGAACCCTCTGGCCTCTGGCCCTCACTGGCTAGGTGACCCTGGGAGAGCTTAGAGCCTTGTTTCCTCACCAAGAAGAGAACAGCAAAGACCTGCAGGAGACGTAGCCAAAGTGTAGTGGACAGGGCCAGCCTGGGAGTCGGCAAGACCTGGGTGTGAATCCTGCCTCTGCCATGTGTGGGCTCTGTCACCCTGGGCCAGTCACTGGCTAGGACAGTGACGGTCAGAGGGGTCTCTGTATCAGTGGTATCCTAGCTAGGGGACAAGAGCACAGAGCGCTGGGCCAGGAGTCGGGAAGGCCAGCGTTACCACTGCTAGATAACGCCTGTGTGCCGGGAATGGTGCCAAATGCTTGGCTCTTTCCGTCTCATCTGATCCTCACAACCGCTCTGGGAGGTCGGTGCTGTTATGACACCTGTTTTACAGTTGAGTAGACTGAGACAGATAATTGAAGTGACTTGCCCAGGGTCACAGGGCTCGGAAGCGTCTGAGACCATTAGGATCACATGGGTGACTCCCACAACCTGGTTGTAGGGACCCAAGGCACTGAGAGGCTCGGTGAGACCCCCTGGCACTTTCCCAGGCTGGAACCCGGGCCCCTTGCTGTCTCCCTGCCTCAGGGGTCTTTCCCTCTTTCTCTTGGGCCCTTCTCTCCAGTGACCTCCATCAGTGAGCATGCCACAGGCCTCTTTGTGGATCCCAAAATGAAGCCCCCGAACGAAGACCAGGTGAATTTTCTGCGGCAGATAGTGCTGGCTGGCTTGGGCGATCACGTGGCCAGGCGTATCCAGAGTGAGGAACTGCTCGATGAAAAGTGGAAGAATGGATACAAGGTAGGCGCCCGCCCCCCGCTGTGGCCCTGCCCCGCCTCCCCGTGGGGCTGGAGTGCAGTGCGTCTTCTGTGCATCCCCAGGGCTATACCCGCCGTCTGGGGCAGAGAGGGCCGTGGCCGCTTTGGTTATTTTTTCTGATGATTTTTAAAAATTAGTTGATTGTTTCATTAAAAACATGAATGCAGCCAGTGCGCTGGTCAGTTCATTCCATCTCATGGAGCCCTTGAGCCAGTGTCTGCCCCGTCTCTCTGAGACCCTCTCAGCACTGTCCTCCCTCCTGATTGTCCTTTCCCCCCAGCGTTGTAGTGAGTGTGACCTGGGTCCTTCCAGTTCCGGGGGGTGAGGGGGGGGGTGTTCATTGTTTCCTGAGGCCCCTCTGGCTCTCGCTCAGACTCCTCCGTCTTCATGGCATCATGGTCGTGGGACTCTCCACCCGTGTCCTCAGCTCACCTTCATTTCGGAGTGGTTCCCTCTCCCCTCCCCTAACCATTAAGCCTTCCAATACTTGTAACAAAGAATAAAACGTAAGTGGCAGTAACAGCGTATGGGACATGTGAGCTCTCTGAGGCCACGGTGACCAGCCTCGCCTCCAGGAGGGCCCTCTGCGGGCCTGTGTTTGGCTGGCCTATACACGTTCATTACTGGGGGGTTGGTTTTTTTCTTTCTCAGTGGGGGATGGAGAGAGAAATTAGATTTTCAGTGATTGAAAAGATATTAAAAATTTAATTAAAAAGAAGTTTTAAAAAAAATCAGTTTAACCAGCAGCTTGTACATTGACTGACCAACAGTATATGCGATACTGCACACCCATAGCCCCCCACTTTTGCAAAAAAATGGTGGGCAGGCGTCTTTCTTTTTTCATTCGTTGTAATATAAAGCCAAGGAAAGGCAACTTCCCAAGGTTCAAAATACCAGCATGGGTGCTCTCCATTTTATTCAGTGACAAACCAAGAACAGAGAAGATCAAAATATGACATCATTCAAAATACAGCATTTACTAAGTGTGATTAAATAATCTCCAAGTACTACCCCACCCCAGGACCTTCCAATCATTCAATCAATTACAAAGTCCTGGTTCTAAATACTACTTTACCCCTAGGCTGTACCTTCATTTAGTCCACCACAAAGCCCCTTTTCTCAAATGGAGATTAGTTTCCAAACATAAGTAAAGTATATTCATTTGCTCAACCATAGAACACAAAAAGGTCAAAAGTTCCCCACCCCTGAATCACAATTGAATCTACCCCAGAGTTACATCAAGTTTAAGCACAGCACTTAATACCCAAATGGAGGTCTTTTCTTCATCTTGACACAGGCAAGTTCTCTGCAATCTTAGTTCCTGGGGAGACAAGGCTTAGCAAGGCCACAAGATACACTGCCTGTCTCTTCATTAATTCATCCTCTGTCTGTAGAACAGTCCTAGAACCCCTGAAAACATTAGCAAAACCCTCTCCCAGGATTTCTGTAAACATACAACGAGAAAATCCTTCTTCAGGGCTTCTGAACCAACAGAAAGGTTCCCAGACCCCTGCAACAACAGCACTGTCCTTCACCAGTGGACAGTATTCACTCTGTCTGCAGGACAGTCTCCAGACCCCTGCAACAACAGCACTGTCCTTCACCAGTGGACAGTATTCACTCTCTGTCTGCAGGACAGTCTCAGGATCTCTTAGCCAGCAGCCAGGTTCCAGGACTTCTTCAACAAAAGGACTGTCTTTCACCAGTGGACAAATCTGGCAAAACAACATCAAAACAGACAGACAAAGTACCAGCAAAACAGCCATGTCTCCTCAGTCCTTGGCAGCTCAGGGGGCAGGTCTCAAAAGTCCAAGGCAATTCAAAGTGGCACTCAGCAATGCTCTCCGTCTCTCTCTGCCTCCACGAGGTGCTGCTTCCAAAAAAAAAAGTTCTTCTGCCTCCCTCTTGTCTCTCCAAATCTAAGTCACCAGCTCCTCCCAGTTCGTGTCTCTCTTTTCAAGTCAACAAGTCCATCCCACAGGTGGGATTAACAAGCTCTGGGTTTTAACACAATCAATTTGAAAACCAAGCCAATACAGGGGAATCTTTATATTCCATTATTATCACATCCGTCTAGGTCATTCTCAGTAATGCACCCACCATTTATTTAAGCATTCTGCTGCTCTCGGGTGTTTTTTGTTGTCTCCAGTCATCGGTAACGGTTATGGCGGGACTTTCAGCATGTATTTCCCACAGTGGAATAGTGTTTTTGTTTCTTTTACTAAGTGCCACCAGATTGCTCTCCCAGAAGTCACTGGCAGTGGATGGGTTTGTGTGTTCTGTATTTCTGTATGCTTGTTTGCAAGATGCCCGGGGGAGAGAACGGGCCTGAGACACTTTGTAACACCTGTCTGACTTAGTTTCCTTATTTGTACAATGAAGGTGAGAGCAGCACTGCCCTCCTGGGGCTGTTGTTAGGGTTAAATGAGAGAATATTTGTAAAACATTTAATACAGTGCTTGGCCCATCGCCGGCCCTTCGTGCTTGTCCCCTTTCCCTTCCTCCTCCGACCTCCTCTTTCTGGAGGGTTACCCAGCCTTGGGTGTATCCGCCAGATCTTTTCAGGGTTTTCCTTCTGCCCGTTAGCATCCTGGTTATGGTGAGGTGTTGGCTTAGAGGGCACAGCTCTCATGCCTCCTGCGCTCCATTGCTGGTGGCTAAATTCTCCATTCTCCCTGCATTAAAGTTAGGGCTAGCAGACCTTGTGGTCGTCCAGTGCACCCTCTTCATTTTACGGATGAGGAAACCGAGAGCCGGAGAGCGTAGGTGATGCCCTGGTCACGTGGGCAGTGAGGTCTGAGGCAGGCTGTGGCCTCAGGTTCCCTGACTCTGCATCCAGCACTCTCTTTCCACTGTAGCACAGGGCCCAGGTCCGTCCTGTCCTGGCCAGACCATGTCCCTCCTTCCCGTGGGGCCAAGCGAATGCATTCACAGTATTGCTCTGCATCAGCCAGAGGCAGAGGACTGGTACCCGTGCTCTTCCCATCTGGGGTCAGCCTCTGCCTGGGCTCCAGGTCACCTGGGTGCGCCCACAGTCTCAGAGAGGGTCACTCAGCCATCCAGCACCGAGTTGGGATTCCCTGGGAAGCAGCTGGGGGTGTGCTGGATCTGGGGTAAGAGGACCTGGATTCAAATGCTGCTTTTGCTCTTCGCCCTCTGTGTCCTTGACCAAGTCACTTCCTTTCCCTTGGCCTCGCTTTCCTTTTCTGTAAAATGAGGGAACTGGACTCAGTGACCTTTAAGGCTCCTTCTACCTCCCAGCCTGGGCCCTTAGCATCTGAGTGTCTGACTGACGATTTCCTCTGCCCTCCTTTTGATTCTGTGTGCCTGCCTCTCTCTAGACCCCTCTGCTTGATGATCCTGTCTTCATCCACCCCAGCTCAGTCCTTTTCAAAGAGCTCCCTGAGTTTGTGGTCTATCAGGAGATTGTGGAAACCACCAAGATGTACATGAGAGGTAGGGGCTGGGGCCCCGCCTGGGGATTGGCTTGGCACTGGAGGGTGGAGGGAGAGGGGCAGCAAGGAGGGCATCAGCCTGGATGGGCTGGAGGACCCAGGTCTCTGAGCTTCAGCCCTGCTGGTGCTTGAGCCTTCTGGAGCCGGGGACAGCAGCAGAGCAAGTCCCCGCCCTCCTGGTCTGCCAGCAGCCGGGCACTGTTTGTGCCTCCTGTGTCATCCTCCAGGGGTCTCTGCAGTCGAAGCCGCGTGGATTCCGGTCCTGCTGCCCTCTTACTGCCACTTTGAAAAGCCTCTCGAGGACCCTCCCCCATCCTACTGCTCCAAGACTGGCAGGGTCGTGTGTCACCGGGCCAGCACCTTCTGTGAGTGTTGGAGTGGGGAGGGCGTGGCCCCTCGTCTCTGCCATGACTCGGCCTCACCAGAAACCCAGGGGTTACTGGGATGATGGTCTGGCCCCCCGGGCTCTCATGCCAGGTGTGCTAGCCTGCTAAGGGAGGTGTGTGCCTCTGTCCTTGCAGATCGAGTGGGCTGGCAGCTCCCCGCCGTACAGGTGGGCTACCCTGAGGGACTCGAGCGCTACAAGTACTTTGCCAAGTTTTTCCTGGAAGGAGAGGTAAACAGTCCCCTTTGCCTTGGAAAGTGGGGAAGTGTTTGGGAGTGCACAGACCCCCCTCTCACCAGGCTGGCCTCCTTCCTCCCCCATACAGGTCTTTAAAAAGCTTGCCCAGCACAGAAGCTGTTTGTTGTCCAGCCCAAGCACAATGCTCAAGACTTGGGCCAAGTAAGTGACATTTGTGAAGACTAGCATTGGAGGAGGGCTGAGCCCAAGAGGAAGGGCCAGCCTCTTTGATCAGGCATCTAGTGCCATATCCAGGCCCCAGCCCGGGCACCCTCATCCTTGACCTACTCTTTTCCATTGGTCTCTTCCTCCTTTTTGTCCCTCTCCTCTCCTCCTCTCCCTTGCCCACCCCCTCTGCCTCAAGCCTGTCCATGACCCCCATGACCTTGCTTAGTCTTGATCCAGGGATGTGGAAATGCCAGAGCGTGTGCCAAGTGTGGTGTGATGAGTAGAGCTGTGGGCCTGGAGTTAGGAGACCTGAGATCGAATCACACCTCTTACTAGCAGTGTGATCTCAGGCAAGTCACATAGCCTCTGTTTGCCTAAGTTTCCTCATCTGTAAAATGGGAGTGACCAGCACCCACCTCCCAGGGCTGCTTCAGTGTTTGTAAAGCCCTGTGTAAATGTGCTGTTAGCTGAACCCCTCTGGACCCTAAGCTCAGCCCCCAAGGAGTGTGAGGGACCAGAGAAATGATTAGAGGGGCCTGCCCTCAAGGATGTCGTGGCCAAATTGTGCAAATGTGCACACGCTGCACACACAAGAAAAGCTTTTAGGGCTACCAGGTACTCCTCCACCCCCATCAGATGGAGGACAGTAGAAGGTAATAAGCTAGCAGAATCAGGATTTGAACTCAGGTTGTCTGGCCTCAAGTCCAGTGCCCTTTTTTCTGAAGCAGTCAGGGTTAAGTTACTTGCCCAGGGTCACATGGCTAATAAGTGTCTGAGGCTGGATTTGAACTCAGATCCTCCTGACTCAAGTTCAGTACCCTACCCACTGCACCACCCAGCTGCCCTGCAGTGCCCTTTCCCCCATACAACATGGGGGCTAACGATGACCCCACACATTCCCCTCCCATCTTCCTTCAGGTGGGGGTGGGGAATATCCTCATTTTGCCAGAGGCCTGAGGGGCAGCTTCTCTATTATTTGCCTTCTGTCCAGTGGACTTGGAGAGCAGAGCTCCTTGGGCCTAGAGGCCTCAGCCTCTGGGTGGATGCCTTTTTGACCCAGAGACTGACCAGAAGGTCAGTGATACAGCCAGACTGGCTTAGGTGGTCTCTCAGAGCCGTGGTCTCTGCCTGGGGCCACTTCAGGTTCTGACTGGTTTTTGGGGGGGGGGGGACTCTTAACCTTCAGGCTCCAGCCCAGGACGGAGAGCCTCCTGAAAGGCCTGGTTTCAAAGACAGCAGATTGCCGGGATGCTTTACAAAAGGCTTGGAAGCAGGAGCCCACATGTGAGTATCAGACCAGCCCTGAATATGTCCCAGCCGAGCGGGGGTGTGGGCCGGGGGACTCACCTCCCAGCAGCACGGCCCTTTAGCCCCCGAGCCAAAGCCTGGATTTGGTTTATTTCCCTCTTTATAGAGGATAAGGGCATTGGCTAAGGGGGGGTGCAATGGATGGAATGCTGGACCTGAAGTCAGGAAGTCCTGAGTTCAGATCCTGCCTCAGACACTTAGGCAGCAGGATTCAGCGAGAGATCCTGGACATGTTGTCAGATGTATGGGCTTGAATCCCCTCTCTGACACGAGCTGTGTGAGAGCCGCTCTCAGCCTGTCAGATGAGGACAAGAAGAGCGTGGGGGTGGCGCATGGCTGTGAGGCTCAGATGCGAGTGTCCGCGTAAAGCCTCTGCAGACCTAAGGCTTGCTCCAGGCTGCACGAGTCACCTCCTGATAGCAACCATGGCTACATTTACAGAGCACTTCACCCTGTGAGCTTGGTTGTGTCAGGGTTATCAGGGCCCCATTTTCCAGATGAGGAAACAGGCTGAGAATGGAGAAATGCCATGCACTGGTCACACAAGTAGTATCAGCGGTGGGATGTGGATCCCTAGCCCGTGACCCCCAAGACCCAGGCTTTTTGCACTGAATCCTGATGCCTCGTCCCCTCCCCGACCTCTGAGGACCTCTGTCCTGTCCTGGAGAGCCAGCTAGGGTTGTGGCGGACAGGCAGGCGAGTGCATAGAGGGACCCCAGCTAACTGATCCCTGGTCTCCTTTCAGATTTGCTGTCCGAGTATTGTGAGTGGCTCCCCCAGGCCATGCACAATGAAGTCTCCAAGCTTTGGCCCCCCTGCAGACCCTGAGCTTCCACGACCCCCTCCAGCTCCTCTGGCTTTCTCTGTGGCACCAGGCCTTTCACTGGGCCTAGTCAGTGCCAGGACTCAGACAGGACCCATCCCCCTGCACAGTGTGAATGCCCTTGGGCAGCCCGGCATGCTCCCAGGAGGCAGATCTGATCCTGCAAAGCCGGGCTGTGTCTCCTGCCTGTGTGACAAAGCCACAGCAATTCTGGGTTTTCCGGTCTGACTGTGTAGTAGAGCCATTACAGCCTGGGGGCTGGGCTCAGTGGGCTCCCTGACCTCCTCTTCTCGTCTCCTGCCATTCTGGGCTCCCTGTAGCTGCTCTCTCCCCTTGTTCGGCCGTCCTTCCTGCATCTGCCACAGGGATCTTCCTGATGTCCAGATCTGTGCCAGAAGCACTGGAGCCCCGGTTGCCCATAAGAGAGATACAGACCCCTTTCTTGCTATTTAAGACCCTCACAGCTGGGCTCTTCCCAGCAGTGACACACTGTCGGAGGTCTGCCTCCCCTCCTCAATGACACCACCCCCCCATGCCCAGGATGCCCCTAGATCTTATCAAAGCTCTAGCTCCACCACCTTCCAGAGACCTTTCCTAATTCCCTGGGTTTTAGTCCCATCCTACCCTGCCCCCCTCCCCCACTTTACTGTGGATTTTGTATTTATCAGACCGTGAACACCTAGTAGCCCTCAGGTGGACTGTAAGCCCCTTGAAGGCAGGGACTGACTACCTCACTTTTCCACTTAGATCTTCAGGACCTAGCATAGTCTCTGTCTTGAACTAAAACTGTCCTTTTCTTATTAAATTATTTTTTTAATCTCCAAACTTAAAAAACAAAATGAGCATTTTTTAATCTCCCTTCCTAACTTCATGGTACTGTGTATTCATTCTTCTCCTCTCCTGTCCCCTTTCCTACTCCCTTAGATCTATGCTCTTTGAGGAGTAGGGCCCCATCTCCCACTTTTTGAATTCCTGAGTCTCTTGCACAGACAGGCCCTCTGAATCTTTAGCTGATCCTCCCATCCCACAGCCACCCAATACCAGCCTTCACTCCCTGGAGAGAAGGGGGACTGGGCTCCCCGTTTCCCTTGTACTGCACCCCTGATGATGACAGTACCAGCAATGAACACCGAGGACTAGGTTGTTTCTGAGAAAGCAAATCCTTTTCTTATGCTGTCTGATGTAAATAGACATTTGGTTTAAATAAATGTATTTAACTAGATCTTGGTGGTTGTGACATTGGGCAGATCACTGGACACCTCTAGGCCTCAGTTTCATCTGTATTGATCTGACTTTTAGGGTTGGCTGTGTGGCCTGGGGGCTCAGACCTGGCAAAAATATTTTGGGTACCTGCTGTGCCCCAGTGTATTAGCCAGCCTTGCTGCCTTGTCTGGATCTGCTCATTTGTAGACATGCCAACCATCTTACAGAAGGTGACTGGGGGGGGGCGGGGATTTAAAGGGAATTTCCTCAAATGAATTCAAGGCAGCAGCACCTTCCAGGCAATTTACTGCCTTAGAGCAGGGGGTTCTTACCCTTTTTTGGGTCCTGAACCCCTTCAGCAGTCTGGTAAAGCCCATGGCCCTCCTTGGGATAATGTTTTTAAACATAAAATACAAGTAAAATGCTTCAAAAAAAAATTGAAATATAATGTTTTCTTTGTAGTCAAGGAACATCTTGACAACTGTGTGTTTGCATGTAGAGAGAGATGACAATGGCTTTTTGAAGTTCACAGACCACCCGGCAATCTATGATCCCAATATTTAGAGAGTTACAAAGCACCGGGTAGAATAAGGGGATTTGTCTGGGGGTCACAGCCAGTGCTCCAGAAGCAGGACTTGAACCCAGCTCAGGTTCAGGGGCCAGTTCTCTATCCCCTGCACTACACACCCTCTAGCTGTGTCATTTACAGGTGAGCAGTACACACATATTGATTGCAGGGCCTCAGCAGTGGGTTTTTTTTTTTGGCCAATATTGGGATGCACTACTCTCCTAAACCCCATGACTCGTGATCCCACACGAGGATGCACAGCTTTGTGGCAGGTGCCAGGCTCAAGCTTGGGAGGGAGAGGAGCCTCCCGACCCTCCGCAGCTCGGCAGCCATCCCTGGCCGCTAGGGGGAGCCGGAGGGCCGCAGATCCCGCCTGCCTTGTGCGCAGCGGCCCCGCTGACTTCCCGAGGCGGGGCCGGCTAGGTCCGCTGCAGGAGGGGCCCCCTCCCCCAAAAAAAAAAAAAAAAAAAAGCACCCGCCCTGGAGATGCCGGGGATTGAACCCGGGGCCTCATACATGCAAAGCATGCGCTCTACCACTGAGCTACATCCCCACGCTTGCAAACGGGCTGCTTCCAGGAATGGTGTAGCAAAGCATTTCCCTTTTTATTTGCACAAATTGCGGGGATTTCTACTGGCAGGAAGGAGTTCCATCTTTGCAAATGGAGAGTGGTGGGAAGTAAAGGGGTCCCTCTGGGGCAAGTTGCAAGAGCCGGGGTAAATTGCAAACCCCCAGGCAAGAAGTCTGACCTCCATCCTGCTCACACACAGGTCTGGAGACTGCGGCAACACGTGGCGCCGTGGGGCCGGGGTGGCGCCGTGGGGCCGAGGCACGTGGTAACTACATGGAGGCGCCTGAAGGGGCCGGGGCAGGGCACGTCCTCGTTAGTATAGTGGTAAGTATCCCCGCCTGTCACGCGGGAGACCGGGGTTCGATTCCCCGACGGGGAGGTCGCAATGTTTGTTTTTCTGGCTCCAGACCAAATCGGGGGGAAAAGATGTCTTGTAATATTAGACCTTGTCAGACCCTTAGGAATCTGGAAGACATTGCCATTGGGCTGCACCCCATATTTTCTTTTTCTTTCATTTTCGAAATGCATTTTTGCTTTAGAAGTTAACATTTTAATAATTAGATTATGTGTTAATCATAGCTTTCACATGACACATTACAATATATTATGCATTGTGGTCTATTTCATATACTACCTTGCATTTATCGTATAATTGATACATTGTGTCTAATCATTCATTCCACACCCTTGACCAAGTCACTTTCCCTCTTGAGCCTCATTTTTTTCCTATGGAGGGGTGGGGGCCCGACTCGACCTCCAAGGACCCTTTCCGGCCCACTATCCACGGTCCCATGAACACTGACATCCCAGAACTGGTGAAGCAATATTAAAAAATCACTACAAATGTGAAATTCAAGGAATTGTGGAATTGAATCCTGTAAACTAAAAGGAAACAAACAAATTAATAAATTAAAGAATTAATAAAAAATTAAAAAAAAATCACTACAGCCCTCTTCAGTGGGGAAAAAGGAACGAGAAACCAGCCTAACCTCGATGTAGATACAATGGCCAAACTTGGCCCTGGGGAACACGAAAGAAAAATCCACCTGCCTCCCTCCTTGCCAGAGGTGGGGGTCTGTGGGTTCCCAATACTGTATATAAAGTCAGGCGGAGCTGGTCTGTTGGCTGGTTTTGCTGAACTCCTGCAGGATTTCCTCTCTGTCTTTTTTTTTTTCTTTTCTGTAACAAGGGAGGGTTGTAGGAAAGGAGGTGGGGGGAGTAGATATAGTCAGAAATGGTCATAAAAAACCCCAAAAGATAACAAAAATGTAGTTCAAAATATTTTTAAGATATCATATATTTATAATAGGGCTTTCCTAGCCAAAACTTCCCACATGAATTAGTTCATTTAGCCTCAAAACTGACCTGTGGAGTAGATGCTGCAGGTATTATTTACATTGATCAGGATCAAGTGAGTTACTATATATATAGCGCTTTGCAAACCTTAAAGCATCCTCTAAATGCTAGGGATTGTAATTAACTATTACATTTTACAGATGGGGAAACTGAGGCTCAGAGCAGTATGGTCATTCGACTCATAAATGTCAAAGGCATAATTGAGACTCCTGTCTCCTAGTCAATCAATTAACATGTCTTTATTAAGTGCCTACTTTGTGCTCCGGGAGGGTACTAACTTCTTCCTGGCCAGTCCCTGCCCTCGAGGAGCATGCATTCTAACATTAGGGACAGCATCCTCCTGGATGCTCTGTCTTCCCACTGCTTCAGAGCCACCTCCCTCTCCTGGTTACCCACCTCTCTCTGCCTTGACCATGGCTCTTTCTGACTGTTGATCCTCTTACTGACCCCTTTAGGTGAAGCCCCTCCCCCTCAATGCCCCCATCCCCCCCTCAACACCAGTACCTTCTCTCTCTGTCAATAATCTCCAGTCGCTACTGTATAAAACATGTTTGTCCACAGTTGTCTACATGTTGTCCCTCCCATTAGACAGGGAGCTCCTTGAGGGCAGGAACTATCCTCTGCCTTTCTTTGTGTCCCCAGCCCTTAGCACAGCGCCTGGTACACAGCAGGTGCTTAATAAATGCTCATTAAACTGATTTGCTGTTCCCCAAGGTTTCATCCTTGGACAGGTTCCTTACCAACTTCCATAGCTCCCATAACCTCTGAAGATGAAGCTCCAACCCCACATTTCCAAATTTTTTCAGGACTAGGTTTAACCAACCAATAGAATGGAAGCTACTCAAGGTCAGGGACTGTTTTTCCTTTTCAAATGCTTGGTATTTGAGTGTACCTAAAAATGTATTTAGTATATCTAGGTATACTTTGGCACAATCACTGGATCCATCATCAAGCATTTATTAAACACCTACTCTATGCCATGGGCTGTTGGGGATAGGAAGACAAAAATGAGATATTCCCCGTCCCCAGCAAGTTTGTTTAGGAAAAGATCATATATGCATACACAGGAGTGTGTGTGTGTGTGTGTGTATAAATGTAGATATGTGTATGTATATATAAACACATACATATACACACATCTATGCACACAAAGGTGAATTCATATTCTCCCATGGGACCCTCAATTAGGAGACTCATTAAAGTGCTGCATTCAAAATAGAGGAGGGTTCAAATCCAGCCAACTGACTGTGTGCAGCTACTGCCCCTTCCTTCTTTAACAATGGATTAAAGACACAGTTGTGAGTCTCACATTAAAGAACATTTGTAAAGTGGTTTTTGTTTATATAAATAATGCAACAGTGGGTGTGGGCAGGGTGAGCAGAGCAGCAATGTCGACAGAAGGGATAAGGGAAGGTCTGAATAAAAATGATTGTTGAATGGAATGGAATTGCATGCATGTACCACAGGTATGATGGCTAACCTCCAGCTCGGTATTTTGTCCCAAAAACTCTGTCTTACGGCACCTCCATTCACTCTCTCTCTCCCTTAATAGAAACCTTCCATCTGCCTACCTAGATGAGATAATAATGCTTATAAAGTAATTTTGAAACCTCAAAGTGTGATATAAATATGTCAGCTTCTGGCTATTGCTAAGGACCTGCCCAGTCCGGTCCACCTCCCTCTCCCAGGATCTGTGTCCTCCCTCCTCACCCACCTGGTCTATTGCAACTGTCTCCCCCAAAAGCTCTGGTCCACACCTCCTCTTTCATGCAGCTGCAAAAATGTCACTCCTTGTGCACTAGCTGGCTGCTCTCCCTTCAAAGTCCTCAATAACTCCCACTTATCTGTTAATCAATCAACAAATGTTGAAGAAACACTATGTGGCAGGTACTTTGCAGACAGCGGATGCAGCATTAGATAGAGGGGTGGATGAACCAGGAGTCAGGAACATCCTAGTTCAAATCCAGCCTCATACCCTTACTAAATGTGTGACCCTGGGCAAGTCACTTAAATGGGGATAATAAGCATTCTCCTCCCAGGGTTGTTTGTGAAGATCAAATGAGATAATATCTATCTTGTACTATAGAAATGTTAGCTATCATTATTATTAGCGTTTACAAAAATAAAAAGTAAGCAGTTCCTGCCCTCAAGGCACCCCACTTGGGGTGGGGGTGGGCAGCAGAAAATACACAGAAATATGGGCCTTTTGGTCAGATCAGTCTCAGTTTTCTCAGCGGTTAACTCTGTCATCTCTCCCCACATTAGCCTCTGGGGCTCCCTCCAGGTCTAGCTTCACGATCCCAAGTGGGAGGTGACTTTGGTGGGGAGCTGGGCCTGGAGGGAATGAGGAAAGCCCTAGTCCTTGTCCGGCATTCAAGGCCCTCCACTACTGAGGTCTAGACTGACTTTCCATGGTTAGGTACATGGAGGAGTACCAGGAATTCCCTGCCTAAAATCTGCCCCAAACACCCTACTAGACGGTCCCTGATGGGGAACACAGAGAGATGCCTGTCTCAAGGCTGTGATTAAGGAGGTCACCACCATTATTAACCTCCATTAACTTCATTAGGGAAAATGGTGCCTCCTGGGCAAGGCTGCCAGGTTTGCACCGACTGAGTCCCAAGGTCAGTGAATTCACAAGCATTTAATTAAAGCGTTTGCTATGGGTAAAAACCGAACCAAACACAGTTCCTGCCCAATACTCCGGATTCGGAGGGAGTGGGCGGAAGGGAGAGGAAGGCACTAGAAGCTGGGGGAACCAGGAAGGCATCCTGCAGGACATGAGTCTTGTAGGAAGCAGGTGACGGTGTGCATTCTGGACTGGGGCACAGCCAGTGCAAAGGCACGGAGGCAGGAGATGGTCATGGAATCCCCCGGGGGAGTTCGAAGCTGAGCAGGGCCGGGGCAGGCCGGGATCTTCACCGCTCTGCGGCCTCCGGTGCAAAGCCTCGAGTGGGGAAAGGGGGCGCCTAGAACCTACGATTTGACTCCAAAAATCCAAGGCTCAGGGAGAAGGAAGGGCTAACACAGCAGGGAGCCTGAGAAACTTCCGGAAAAGCTCAGCGCGAGAGAGACGTAGTAGTGAGGTCTTGTCAAGCGCCCCTCCAGCGGCCGAAATAGCTCAGTTGGGAGAGCGTTAGACTGAAGATCTAAAGGTCCCTGGTTCGATCCCGGGTTTCGGCAGGAGCCAAGATTTTTGTCTTTTCACCATGTCCTGAGTGGGCCCCGTTTACTTTTAAAATCTCCCGCCCAGCGCGCCCTCGGGCCTCCCCAGAAATCACTGAGAGGACCCCCCACCCCCACCCCCGCAGGCTCAGCGACAAACTTTGGCTGCCCCTCCTCCCCCGGAGCGGGCGGAGGGGGCTGCGGAGAGCAGCTCGTCTGCGCGCGCACCCGAGGACAAGCCTCTGCGGGCCTCGGTCTTGACCTTGACCTCAACTCACTTTAAAAAAATAATCGGAAGAGGGCAGAGGGAGGCCGCTGGGCCCTGGGGGCGGCTCTAGCGGCTGCAACCCCAGGAACAGAAATGCGCAGCGTCATCACGGGAGCGTTCGCGCGGCCCGGCCTTTAAAAGCACCGCCGGCAGCCCGGCGCTCGGGTCCCTCCTCGTTAGTATAGTGGTAAGTATCCCCGCCTGTCACGCGGGAGACCGGGGTTCGATTCCCCGACGGGGAGACCTAAGCTTTTAGCTACGTTCGTGAAACAAACAAAACAACTGCTTTATTCGAATTCAAACCGAGATTTATCCTGCAAAATTAGGGTTTCTCAACAAAATGTGTAATTTTTTAAAAAATGTTGACCTTGTATTCCTTAAAAAAACAGACCTCTTCCCTTATGATTTTTAAATATATTAAAATGACTTTTTTCCTAACCAGGGCTGGACTTGCCTTCTCCTCTCTAATTATCTCCCATCTATTATACATATCTAATGCATATATAACAAACACACACATGAGGAACACACATGCACACGCACACACACATACAATGCACACAACACACGTGCACATATTATCTCCCATCTATTGCACACATGATACGTGGATAATAAACAGCCATGTGTATTATATAGATACAGGTTATGTCCCATCTACTGTACCTATATAATGCACACATAGCACACACATGATGTAAATATCACAATATATACACATATTACAGATATACATGTTATCTCTCATCTATCATACATATAAAATGCATATATAACACATATATAACATCACCTCCCACCTTGTGTGTATTGTGTACACACAGTGTATGCATAGCACATGCATACATACACATATAATGTAGACACAGATACAACACATGTATGTACATATGTATTACCTATACATACCCCCATCTGTTATATATACACATAGATGACAAGTATATACTATAGATCTCTTAATATTTAATGTATATATAACATATGCAACATATATAAGATAGTACTTCCTATCAATTATACATACACATATGTAATTATGCATAACATGTATATTGTCTACCATCTATTTTTATATAACTATAATCTTATATAAAATGGGAAGTGATATATTATATGCATATGTATATATACCTGTGTGCTTAATTATTGATATGTTGTTTCTCCCATCAGAATGTGAACGCCTTGTTTTTTCCTTTCTTTGAACTTGGCCCATAATAAATCATTCATAAATACTTGTAGACTTACAGCATCTCTCCCTACCTCACAGTGGGAAGGAGAGGCTTAAAATGATTCGATAGAAATACTGGTTCTACCACTGCGTGTGTGTGTGTGTGTGTGTGTGTGTGTGTGTGTGTGTGTGTGTGTG
>NW_027185573.1:732787-737820 GCF_028583685.1 Petaurus breviceps papuanus | reverse complement strand
GTGTGTGTGTGTGTGTGTGTGTGTGTGTGTGTGTGTGTGTGTGTGTGTGTGTGTATTGAGTAGGTTCCTCCATCCCTGGGCCTCAGCGTCCTCATCTGTGAAATGGAAGGATTGGACTAGACGGCCTCTAAGCCTCCTTTGGGGAATCTACGTATTAAAAAAACACTTAGCAAACTTTAAGGCTCAATGGAAATACCGATCATGGTGGAGGGTTAGGAGGGAAGCCCCTTGGGAAGCCAGAATTTTCCCCATCTTTCATTTTAGCATGAAGGTGGTAACCTTTGTGGACCTGTAAACTGGGACTTGCCTAGGATCATAGGGCCCCTATGTGGGAGGCATGATGTGAACACACTTCTTCCAGGCTTAAACTCTGCCTACTAACATAGCACTACCCTAAATTATGCTAGCAGGTCCATAGCAGATGCTTCATAAATGCTAGTTTATTTGAATGATGAGTGAGCAGTATATGAAACAGTCTGATAAAACCCATAGTTCCTCCCAAGTCTACTTTTAACCTTTCTGGACCTTAAAATTTCTTCCACTCAGCAATTCTTTTTTTTTAAAGCAGCCAGGGTTAAATGACTTGCTCAAGGTTACACGGCCAGTTATTTTGTGTGGGTGTTAAGTATTTGAGCACAGAATCAAACCCAGTTCTCCTGACTTTGGGGCCAGCACTCTTACTCACTGCACCACCTGGCCACCCCTTCCACTTTCACTTCTTAAGGACCTACTATGTGTCCATACAGTGGTAAAGACCTACTATGTGTTACATATAGCAAAAATAAAAGGTACAACCTTTGCCTCCTGTGAACTTGTGATCTAGTACAGAAATGTGCAAATAATTATAATACATTGCTTGTGATATGTGCTTAGGACAGGTCAAACCAGATGGTAAGAGAAATTTCAGGGGGGAACAATTATTTCCATCCAGAGGAGTCTAAGATGGAAATTTCATGGAGGTTGTTTTCCTTGTTAGAGTGTAAACTCCTAGAGGGGAGGGCGTCTTTCAGTTTTTCTTCTTTCTATTTCTACTCTGGCATAGTACCTAGTACATAGTAAGTGCTTATAAGATAAATACCTATGAATGGGAGAATGGAGGGTTGAATGGATGGATGATGGAGAAGATGGTGCAAGTACTGAGTTTTAATGCTCAGTAAAGGAAGAGAAAGATTTCAAAAGCTACGTTGGGAGGGACTGTTGGACATCGTATTCATGCCAAACTGTTTCCATCCAAAGAATCCAATTAAGCCATCCAAAGAATCCAATTAAGTTCCTATTGTGTGTAAGATCTCATGTTTGGACATTGGAAACACAAAGATACAATGCCTGACCTCAATTATTTGTTCTGGTTTTCCATTCTTGCTTCCTCCATCTTTCATAAGTCACTGAGATCTGTCTCCTCCTGATAATAGTCTCTCTGGCATCCCTTTCTAGCACTAAGCTGCATTTTCACTCATTCTTCCCAACTCACTGGTCAAGGTCAGCGTGTTGGCATGCTCCTTGCTTCCCAGGCCATTTCCAAGCTCTCCCTCTCTCTCCATCCCTCAGTAACCAAACATGCCTACACCTCCTCCATCCTCAAAAAATCTGTGCTTGATCCACCCATCCTGGCTAGTTATTGTCCTATCTCTTCTGTCCTTTGTGGCTAAACCCTCTGAAAAGCCTGTCTATACCAGATGCCTTTACTGTCCTTCCTCTCCTTTTCTTCTTAACACTTTGATGTCAGGCTTCTAATCTTAGCATTCAAACTAATGGCCCTCTCCGAAGTTACTAACAATCTATTAATTGACAAATTAAATGGTCTTTTCTCAATCTCCATCCTTCTTGACTTCTCTGCAGTCTTTGACAGGGTCAGTAACTCTCTTGATGTTGGCTTCTTTCTAGGTTTTCAAGGACACCGCTCTCTCTCCTCCTACCCATCTGACTGTTCCTTTTTTCTCCTTTGTTGAATCTTCACCCAGGCCATGCCTGCTGGGGGTCCCCCCAGGGCTCTGCCCTGGGCTCTCTGCTCTTTTCCCTCCATCCCATTTCATTCAGTGATATCATCTCCTATGGTTTCTCTGGGCAGACAAGTCTCAGATCTACTTCTCCAGCCCTAACCTCTCTGCTGACCTCCATGTCTGCATCTTTAGTCTCAAAATGGATGTCCTATAGGCATCTAAACTCAACATGTCCAAAACTGAGCACATTTTTCCCCCACCCCAAAACCTCCCCTCCTTCCTAATTTCCCTGTTAATATAGAAAAGCAACCACTCTCCCAGTCTCCCAGTCTCCCAACTTAGTTGTCATCCTTGACTCCTTACTATCTCTCATCCTCTCCATCCAGCCATTGGTCCAGCCCCGCCATTTTGTCCTCAGCATATCCTGAATGCATCTTCTCTCCTCTGCACCTCACTCAGAAATATTGGAATAGGTGGCTAGCTGGTCTCCCTGCCCCAAGTTTCCCCCGTCTCCAATCTGCTCCTCTGCTCTCTTGTCAAATTCATGTGCTAAATGCATGTCTGATCATATCACCTTCATTGGCTCCACATTTCATCCAGGTCAGAATAAACAAATCCTCTGTTTGGCTCTCAGAGCTGGACTCTACCAAGGTTTCCAGTCTTCTTACTCCAGTCCTGCACTCTGCAACCTGAATAATAGAGTCCTTCTTTGTTGTTGCTCAGTCACTTGTCGGCTGAGCACAACTCTCTGTAATCCCATTTGGGTTTGTTTGTTTTGGCAAAGATACTAGAGTGGTTTGTCGTTTCCTTCTCCAGTTCATTTTACAGATGAGGAAACTGAGGCAAACAGGGGGAAGTGACTTGCCAGGGTCACACAGCTACCTCCTCATTGTTCCTCAAACAAGACACTCCCATCTCCCAACTCTGAGCATTTTCTCTGGCTGTCCCACAGGCCTGGAATGATATCCCTCCTCATCTCCTCCTCCTAGCTTCTCTGGTGTCCTTCAAGTCTCAACTAAAATGCTACCTTCTGCCATAATGCTTTCCTGATCATCCTTAATGTTCCTGCCTTCCTTCTGAGACCACCCTCAATTTATTATATCTCCATCTTGTTTGCATATAGTGGAATAGATGAAAGGAAGATGAGTGGAATAAGGGTGGGAAAGTAGGTGGGTTCTGGACTGCCCTGCTCAGTAATTTGTAAGGCTAGTGACTGGTCTTGTCATTGGTTTGGGAACTCCCTGGAGAGCAAACTCCTTTCACCAGTCAAGGTGAGCACCTCCTCTGTCTGCAATGTATGATTTTAAAAAGTTGCCCAGAGTACAAAAGGGCAAAATTCTGAGCTAGGGTCATACAGGCTGTAGCTGTCCAAGGTAAGACTTAATGAGACCTTGGTGATGGTCTCACTGTCCATTCAATCTCACTGCCTCTCTAGGTGCAATGGGTTATAGTGGATAATACAGAAATACTTTCTCTCTGTCTTCTTGTAATACTTAATAATTCAGTGGTTGTTTTGTAGTGTCTGGCACAAAGTAAATGCTTAGCAAATTCACTATTCAACCAATCCAGGGAAAAAATATATGTAAAGCACTTTGCAAGTTTCAAACTATGTAAATACCTGTTATTATTATTATTATTATTATTAATGGTTCACTTACTCTGTTATTATAATGACCTTACATTTCCTGAATATATATTTACTCAGGACCATGGAAGGAAAGAACCCTCTTCTGGCCCTTCTTGGTTTTTAACTCTCTCCTGCCCCAGTGTCCTTATCTGTAAAATGAGATGCTATTTGTAAAGCACTTAGCAGTGTCTAGCAGACAGTAGGCTCTTAATAAATACTTGCTCCCTCCCTCTCCTTGGGTTTAATTTTTACTTTCCATCACACCATACCTAGAGCATCCTAAACTGATTACCTCAATCAACCAAACAACAAGCATTTATTGAGCACCAGGCACTAAGCTAGATTCTGGGAATACAAAGACAGAAGTGAGACAGTCCCTTGCCCTCAAGGAGCTTACCTTCTAATGAAGGAGTTTAAGGCTCTAATCTCTACAGGTTCCAATCTTACCTTCACTCAGTGGTCACCTGGGGAGCAGGGTTGGAGACAGAGGATCTGAGTTAGAATGTTAGCTCAGACACTTAGCCTGGGCCAATCACTTAAGATCAGTTTCCTTGTCCGTAAAATGAAGGGGTTGGACCAGAAGAGGTTTTCTTAACCTTTTAAGGAGTCATGGATGCTTTTGGCAATCTAAGGAAACCTATGACCCCCTCCTCCTTTTAAAAACATAACTAAATGGAAGGAAATGCTATATTTCAGTTAGAGGTTAGGGAAAAGAAATGTAATTTTTTTTTCCCATCCAAGTTCAAGGACCCTCTGAGATCTATGGTGTCTGTGGACCCCAGGATGAGAATCCCTGAACTTGATGATCTCTATGGGTCCATCAGCTCTAAATCTATGGTACTTTGCCAGGTTGATTGGTCGTGAAGGGACCTTTCAGGTGGGTAACTTCCAGGTATCACGGTACGATTTCTGGAGAAGGTGATTACAAAAATTCATTTAATTCTGAAGAAGACATTGTTCTGATTTTATCCAGGCTTGGAACACCACAGGGTCCCTTCTGGGAGCTCCAAGGCCACTGAAAAAAAAAATCAAACTAGTAACGGAGACCAGAGATAAGAAGTGTATTTTACCTTAGTGACATTTAATGTGAGCAAAGGATAACAAATGAATGGAACACTTGAGGATTGCCTTACTATTCGTGAAACCTTAAAAGCCCAAGAGCAAAGGCAGTGTGGGACACTGGAGAAGAGTCAGATCTGAGCCCAAATTTTGGTCTATCACACACTAATATAAAAATGTGTTTTTTTAAAAAAAAAAAAAGTAAATAACCATAAGAGGAAGTCTTCAGTTTTCTTTCTTCCTTCTTTCTCACTTTCTTCTTTCTCCCTTTCCTTTCTTCACTCTTTCCTTCCTTCTTTTGTTTCTTTGCTTCCTCCTTTCTTTCTTCCTTCCTCCCTCCTTTCTTTCTTTTTTCTTTCTTTTCTTTCTTTCTTTCTTTCTTTCTTTCTTTCTTTCTTTCTTTCTTT
>NW_027185573.1:725256-732777 GCF_028583685.1 Petaurus breviceps papuanus | reverse complement strand
CTTTCTTTCTTTCTTTCTTTCTTTCTTTCTTTCTTTCTTTCTTTCTTCCTTTCTTCTTCCTCTCTCCTCTCCCTTCCTCTTCCTCTCTTCCTCTCTCTGTCTTCTCATCCCCCTCTCTCTCCCTTTTCCTTTCCCTCTCTCCCCCTTATCCCAGAACTACACCAGAAAATAGGAACTTGCAAACAAGAGAATCAATCTATAAACAGTTTGGCAAGAAAGATGCATCCAGTCTTTTATGGATTTTAAAAAATTCCTTTTTTTAAAAAAAAAAATTTTATCTTTCTTTTAATCTCGATTGTTTTGCTATTCAACCAGAACGTGAAAAAAAATTTTAAGAATGTGATAATTTCACTTAATTTTTAAAAGGTAGTTTTCAGAGACTTTTCTCCCTAGGAAAATGCATCAGGAGACTCACCCTTTTTAGGGATTTCTCTTGGAAGTCGGAGGAGGAGGCTGGGGATGTAGCTCAGTGGTAGAGCGCATGCTTTGCATGTATGAGGCCCCGGGTTCAATCCCCGGCATCTCCAAGTGTCCTTTTCGTTCCTTTTGTAAACAGCTGTGTCGTGTACACTTCTGCCCGCGCGTGCGCAGAATAATCGAGCCCACACCTGCACAGGTACAATTCTATCTTCCCAACCGTCGCAAATCATGCTGCTTGCAAAACTTTGGGAAGCCCCTTGTTTTACCAGCATTCTCTGCATCCGTGTTAGTTATCATGAAAACGGCACCTCTACACAATCGTTCGCTATTATAGAATACAACTTTTAGGTATTTTCCAAAAGCAGAATTTCATTTTAGGGAAGGGCTTCTCCATCTTTTCTGTATCCTGCCCCCTGCCCCTTGGACCCCCTGCTCAGAATCATGTTGTTAGATGAATAAAATAAAAGACACAGGAATAGGAAGGAAATTAATTATATTGAAATACAGTTTTCAAAATATTCGACAATACAAGGTCACAGAACTAGGTTAGGAACCCCTATTTGAGAGCATAACTGCAATCCCTTCCTCCGCCCAATGCCACCCCCAAACACTTCGGTCACAGTCTGCCTCATTATTTTAGGTATTTGTGAAACTGGTCCCCTTTTCCTTAGACTGAAAACTTCTGGGGTGTCAAGTATGGGACGGGCTCATCTTGGACCCTCCGCAGCTCTGACATAGTCTGCGCGTAGTAAGTCATTCAAAAGTTTGCTTTAAATGAGTAAAGTTCAAACCACGATTAGACAGTCCTAGACTTGGAGCCAAAAATGTTAAAAAAAAATTTTAAGTTGAAAATTCATCTTCACGAGTTCATTCGAAATAATTCCCTCCCTTTATAACTTTTTAAAGTCGTTTTTATTGATTTTTTTCCTTCCCCCATCCAGCTGTCCATCCCTAGTAACAGAGTGGGGGAGGGGAGGAAGCAATTTAGCAATTTAATTCGACGTGAATTGAGTCGGAGAGTAAGAAGCGTTCCACACCCTTCCTCACCTCTCCTTTGCACGTCCCTAAACCAGGGACGTGCATTTTGAAGTAATTTTCCCATCTGATCATGACAAAATGTAGCCATTTCCTAATTCCACTTTGCATGTAACACACCCCAAATACTAGTGGTTGACTCAGTTTGTAATCCAAATTGTGTAAATGAGTTCAAGAACTAAGCAATCCTGTTCAATCAATTTTTAAAATTGTTGTTTTGAAGACAGCAGTGAATTACTCAACCACAAGGCACATGGCTTGAATTGAGATGCTGGAGCTGATAGGGTTAATCATGCAAGAAGCTTAATTGAGGTTACTTATTGGCTTTTTATGTATTTATTTGTTGAGTATCTGTAATGTGTTTATCAATAAGCATTATATTCCTGGCACTCTTGCTAAGGGCTGTGGATACAAAGACAAAAACTATCCCTGCCTTCTAGGACATTACAGTCTAATGGGTGCCAACAACTATGTACAAGCGAGGAATAGACAGGACAGAGTGGAAATAATAACAATATCTAATATTTATATAATGCTTCGGGCAGCGAGGTCGAGCAGTGGCTAGAGCGCTGGGCCTGGAGTACAGAAAGACGTGAGTTCAAATCCTGCCTCAGACACTAGCCAGTAACTTAACCCTGTTTGCCTCAGTTTCCTCAACTGTAAAATGAATTGGACAAGGAAATGGCAGACTACTTCAGTATCTTTCCTAGGAGAACAGAGTGCTGGGTGCTGAACTAAGGCTTTACACGTATTAACTCGTTTAGAGTGAAGGCACTAGAATTAAAAGGGAGCAGAGTGGGATTTCATTTGGCTGGTTTTGTCTTTAGAAATAGTAAGAATACACTCCTTTGAAAGAAAGGGCCTTGTGATTGGGAGTCTTAGGTCATCGTTCAGACTTCAGGAATGTTCAATAGTAATGACAGTGGGACCCAGGGTTCCAGTAATTTTCCACAGGGCGCAAGGAGATCTTCCAGCCATCATTATGCATCAAGATAAAGAGGATACGTGAAGAAGCTTTTATTCTGAGATTACACAGGGTGGGAAAAGCCCTTGCTTAGAAAAAGGGTGAGTGTGCAATTAATTCTTTGCAACTGGTTACTTAATTAAGCTGGGACCAAGCCAGGCAGGGATAAACAACAAAGGAGTCCCTTTAGCTGGTGGATTAGCTGCAAGGCTTCCTTCTTACATCCTTTTAAGATCTAATCACCCCGAAGACCAGGGGGTGCGCACCAATCCTTCAAATTTAGGCTTTGCAGGTTCCTCCCTTTCTCTTTCCTCTGGAAGCATCCTTTGTTGGCCAGCCCGGAGCTACCAAGATTTTCCTAAAGCTGAATTAATTGATAAACAACAGACGCAATCTAAAATGAGGTAACTCTCCTGGGTGATTATGTTCTCTGCGGGGAGGAGGAAGGAAAGAAAGAGAAAAGCTAGAAGAGGTGGCTCTGTCCGCTATCCATCCTCCCCACCCCACAAACGCCTTTGTGAGCTGTGGGGAGGTCGTGCATGCGCTCACTTCCCCACCAATCAAGGAGTTGTTGCTGGGTCCTGCTCTGTCTTCCATTGGCTTGAGCCTTGCCAAGGCTCCCTCTTCTCTCCCATGCCAGCTTTGGGGCACCACTGGGTGCATGCAAAGGAAGGATTATTGGGGGGAGGGGCGTGGATTGAACTTGTCACTGTTCCCAGGGTGAAGGACTCCCATTCTAGCCAGGACTGAGAAGGCTGACCCAAGGAGGGATGTCCACTAGTTACCCAAAGGGGCATCTGTTACTAGGACCAGCCCAGCTTTTGCTTGAAAGCAAAGCAATAAGAAACCCTGCCCCCAAGTGACCCAGAGAACCTATTGGCTCCTTCCTAATTATTGCCTTTTTTCCTTAGTATTTCCCCCCATCCCCAGGCCCTTAGTCCTGAGACAAATAGCCCTGAATATTGGACACTGTCCCCTGTATTTCTAGGTATTCATTGCAACCCCTCATCATAAGATCTTAATTTAAAAAAAAAAATGCATTTTCATTGATATATTTAGTTTTTGCGTCCTTCCCTCGGAGAGCCAAACCAATTAATATATTTAAAAATCTGAAAGTACAGGCAATGTTCCATCCCCAACACTGGCAAAGGAGTCGGGTGGGCTTCAGAACTTAGGTTTTTTTCAATTTGTCCCTCCCCCCACCTCCTAAATCTGGGTCATCCCTAGTGCCTGCCTCTCTTCTAACAGCTGTTTTCTCTCCTAGTCTTTCAAAACTTGTGACCTAACTGATTGGTGTTCATTAACCATCAGCCTTACTGCACACAAACAAAAAACCAAAACAACAAAAAATAAAAGCAGGGTGTGGTTTTTACTTGAAACTAGGTCAATCTGAAAGAAAACATGGCTTGTTCCCAGCCTGTGCTTAAACAGGAAAAAAAATTGGGGGGTGGGGGGCATCTTTTAAATCTCCCCTGAACATTTCACTTTCAGTAATAAGAATGTCACTGTTGCTCTAAAAGGTTGTATTTTAAATAATTTAAAATAGTTTAAAGTGTGTGAAGATTCCTATAAATTAAAAAAAAAAACAGCCAGAAAGGGAAATATTTTTCTGACTGCAGATTTAAAATATATTAGAAGATAAATTTATAGAAATAATTTTATATAAACATCTATGTAATTGATTATACTTAAAATTATTTTATAAAAGATAACCACCTTTATATAAATTAATTTATATAAAAATGAAATATATTAAATATAAAAGACATTTAAGTGTATTGAATATATTGTTATTTTTTTGTCCTTCATTCTCAAAGAGGACCATGACATCAGGAAGGAGATGCCAAAACTTACAGGTGAATTGGGTTTAAGTGAGGGAGGGCTGTGCAGTCAGTCACCAGTCTCACTTTCTCTTCCAGCACCCATCTGTGTCCAGTGGCAAGATATAGTTTAGAATGACTGAAGATAGTCCTGATGCTGTGGGAGACTTTGGCCTTTCTAAGCTGAGGCCTTTTAACTAGTCTCAGTTTGACTGAGGCAACATTCAGTGATTAAGGCTAGGTAAGCAGGGAAGCAATGAATGATCTCTTTTACCTATCAAAAAAAAAAAAATGATGTGGGAGGAGAAGACTTTTGGGGGTTTCCAGCCAAAAAAGAAACAATTGCTATTTACGTTCACTCTCAGCCATCAGGGCCCAAACAATTGCCACTAAGTGGGGCTGGGACCTATATTGTTGGTCAATCAATGAGAACCTGGTTTAAGACTTGAGAAAGAAATCTAGCCTGTAAACCTCAAGATATCTTGTGAAGTTTCAGCATCGAAATTTATGTTCCTTTGGGCAGGGCACCCAAAGTTAAGGGTATGATACCCTATATGGACAAAGGGAGAAGAAGTAGGGAGAAAGGAAAGGGGAAGGGAAAAGGAAGGGAGGGGAGGGGAGAGGAGGGGCTGTGTTGTCCAAGTAGAACTGGCCAGTTTTAAATATAATTCATTTGCTAGTCATGGCATCACCTTCCTGATGTCACGATCCTCTTTGACAATGAAGGACGAACAACAATCAAATATATGTTCATATATATCTAAACGGACTTTTTTCTTATATTTCTGTTGTTTTGACTTTGAGTCAGTCATTGGGCTTGTTTCTTTAGCTGTAAGATAAGGACATTGGACTTAAATGACCAACTCCAAATTCCTATCTATAGTTAAAAAACTCTGAATAGCTGACACCTTAAACTCATCTGGGGAGCTGACAGATACAGCAATGTAGGTTGTTAGGAAAGGGAATTACTATGATTATAAATGTAAATGGTCAATTCAATCAACTCTAACTTGCAGCCATTTACTTATAGCTCTATTTTCCTTTTCTCAAGTGGTTTGAAACCCCCTGCCCCTGTGTAAATCATTTCACTCTTATAATATGGTTTGCCAACAATTTCCTCTATGGCAGGTTTTCATCAAATGACAATGTATTTTGCTGACATCATTGGGAGGGATTTCTGAGCTAAACTAAATGTCAATAGAACTTATTTTTGATGTCCTCTAGGTAGAGATTTTGAATCTGAAAATTGTAAGGGGAAAAAAAACTAACAATTTTTAGGGGTAAAGTGTAGTTCAGAGGGAAAATGTTGCTGGCCTTGGCTAGGTTGCTTTTTAAAAGTATTAGGAGTCTGTTTTCCTTTCTGTATTGTGTGTATTTTTGATATAGTTTATGCATATGTCAGAGTTTTAGAGGATTCCTTGGAAGATAGAAGAGAGACAGCCTTGTTTTACAATTCTCTTGATTAGTAACATTAAATGGGGGATAAAACAGGGAGAGCTATACTTCGGATTTGCCTGAGTCCATGTGGAAAAGACATTTTGCATCTGAAGTCCTCTAAATGTTTCTCTTGTGGACTTGGAGGTTGTATGGGTAGAAAAGAGGCCCAGAAATCTTACAGTCTTCTAAATGAGATGCATACCACTCAAAGTTTAGGCTTTACTATCCTCACCTGGAAAACCAAGTAAATAAAAATGTTTGAATGTTTATTGTTCACACTAGGATAGGAAGTAAGATGCTGGACACGCTATAGAAGTCATCCATTGTGGACCAGAGTTGGGGTGGGAGGAAGCCAGCAGACTGTACTGCTTTTGGGAAAGGGCAAAGTTGTTTTAATGATACCTAGTTTGTCCCTGAATAAAGGCCCATATTTTAATGCTAGCATTCATTCCTCTGATGCCAAACGGCTTTTAATACCTGACTTACATTCCTTGAAGCACTGAAGGAGAAGACTGCACAAAGGGCAATGTAGAGGTGGATGGGAGAGATGAACAGGCTGGCCCACTTTACAAATTAGGAAGGATAAAAACAAAGAAAATAATTACTGAAAAAGTTGTGCAGGCCATGTAGGGGAGAGTGAGGAATAGATAGATCTTGCGTTCCTCGGGCAGCCTAGGGACTTCGGGAGAATTCAAGGAAAGGCACTAGCACATTGGGAGGGTACCCAGTGATAAACTCAGGGTCTGTAATAAGAGCAGGAAATGGCCACATTGATGAGATCCCAGATATGAGGGCTATTTTTTTTTTTTGGCCAAAAAAGGTAACAATCTAGAATTCGGAGCTGCAAAGGACCTTACTGAACAGAGGACCTTAGATCTAGAGTTGGAAGGGACCTTGGGCTCTTCTAGTCCAATCCCTTTGTTTTATAGATGAGGAAACTGAGGCCCAGTAGTGAAACGATACAAACGCACTTTATGGTTTAGGTATGTATAGGATAACAAATTGTCCCATCCAGGACATCAGACTGCAATTCTTGCCCACGAGCCTAGTGAAATTTGCTAGCCAGTTTTAGAGTTGAACAGTGATCGTTATTAACTATGTTTACTAGTCTTTAGGTCAGGTCAACCAATATTTACTAAGTGTCCACTGTTAAGCCCTGGGGGCTGCAAAAGGGCAGAAGATAGTGCCTGCCATCAGAGATCCCCCAGTCTAATGGGGGACACAAAACGCAAACAACTATGGGTGGACAAGATATAAGCCTGGAGGCAATCCGCAGACTGGAGAGACGCATTCAGAGGGAGGGAGAAGGGCCTTGTGGAAGGCGGGGAGTCAGCAGGCCTGGGGGAAGCTGGGAGCCGAGTCAGGGGGCAGCCTGGGCGTGGGGAGCAGGGGCCCGCTCCACCCTGAAGCGCTCACTGGGAAGCACGCTAATTGTTGTCAATAGGCATTTATTGAGCGCCTACTTGTGAGGAAGGGCCCTTGCTCTCTGGGAAGGCTGATTTTGGGATATTCTGTGTATGCGGGTTTTTTTTTTGGGGGGGGGGGGAGAGCACAGCACTAGGGCCAAGCTTTGCCTTAAGACCTGACGGTAACCAGAGCCCGGGAGATGGGGGACCCTTCGAGGATCCAGAGCTGGAGGGGCCTCGGAGGTCATTGAGTCCGGCGCCCTCGTTTGACAGAAGAGGAAACCAAGGCCCAGAGAGGGGTTGTGTCAGGTGGGGGGGAGGGGTGAAGCGGGGCCTGCGGCCTGCCCCCTTATTTTACTGATGAGGAAAACTGAGGCACAGAGAGGGGGGCGGCGGCGATACTAAAGCTGTCCGAGGAGCCTCGAGTCCTTGGGGGTGG
>NW_027185573.1:724383-725246 GCF_028583685.1 Petaurus breviceps papuanus | reverse complement strand
GGGGGGGGGGAGGAGCGCTTTCATCCGGGTCTAACGGGAGAGGGAAGCGCGCCCCCTGCCGGAGAGGGAAGGCCGAGTAACGCCGGGCCTATGGGGGCGGGGCGGGAAATAAGGTAGACGCGGTACGTCCGCCTGCGCGGCGCGTCGAGGGGAGGGGCCCTGTGTCCGTTCATCACATCACGTGACGCGGCCCCTCCCCTTCTCTGTCCGCTCACACGGGATAGAGGGCGGTGGGCAGCCTGGCTCGAGATGGGCTTTCTTTTGCCGGTCAAGGGGCACTGTCAGGTGGGGGCCGGGGTGGATACTGCAGGACTTAAGTCAAGAGAAAGAACAGGGACCTTGGCATAAAAAGAAGTAAGTCTCGCTGTTTGCTGTTACTTAAGTTTTGTATCATTTGCTTGGTCCTTCCAGTGTTTTAAATTGATTTTTTTTTTAGCGTATGGTTTTTAGATATGAAAAGTGTATTAGCCCTAAGGTTGGGTTAAATTCTTCTTTTCTCTGTTTATGAGGCAAATAAAATAGAGATAGTATGAACCTTTACAGATTTCAAAATAAAAGGGTTTTTAGGTATAAAGGGTACAGAAGTCCTAAGGCTGGGTTAAATTTATCTCATCCTCTCCCTAAACTGAGGTTACCTTCATTAATTCCTAAATGGTAGAAATTAGGGGTTTTGTTATTTTTTCCTCATTTTTTTTCAGGGTTTCTAGAGGGACTAAATTGGTCTTTAAGAAAATAAGGGCAGCAACAATTAGTATTTTAAATTATTTTTTCTTTATATTTTAACAGACAATGCAGATCTTTGTGAAGACCTTGACGGGCAAGACCATCACCCTTGAAGTGGAGCCCAGTGACACCATTGAGAA
>NW_027185573.1:634708-724373 GCF_028583685.1 Petaurus breviceps papuanus | reverse complement strand
GAAGGCATCCCCCCAGACCAGCAGAGGTTGATCTTTGCGGGAAAGCAGCTGGAAGATGGGCGCACCCTGTCTGACTACAACATCCAGAAAGAATCCACTCTGCACTTGGTCCTGCGCTTGAGGGGAGGTGTCTAAATTCCCTCAAGTTTCTTTCAAGCTTTTGAGTAATTTCACTGCACTTTTCTTTCAATAAAGTTGTTGCATTCCCAAATGTTTGTTTTTCTATCTTTTTAGTTTGCTTGTTTAAAATAAGATCTTAACTAGTGGGGTGTTTTTAGGTTGTTAGGGACCTTATTGTTTATTGATAATATTGGAGCAATTTTAGGATGTAAAACTGGTTTAGTTTTAACCATTAGACTTGGAAGTAAATCCAAAGCAAGCACAGAAAAAAGGCAGGCAGATTTGCCATTGAGGTTACTTAAAATTTAAACGTATTCATTTTTGCTTTATTAAAGCTAATGCATTTTAATGGGTCAGTTGCATAAAGATCAGTTTTTGGAAAAAGCATGGTAAAATATAAGTTAGCAGCTTACAAAAGAGAGGTATAAAGATAGGAGGGGAAACACTTGAAGGAAGACCCAAGGCTGTGAGTAGGTAGGTCTGAAAGCATCCTTGAACTCCCAAAGAGGGCAAAAATGAGGTAATGAGGATTAATCACTTTAAAGGAAGGGTAACTAGAATGCTTCAGAGCATATTAGTCTGTTAAGTGGTTGAAATGGTTTAAGTTGGTGTTAAAATGCTATGCTTTATAGCTTAGCTAGAAGAAAAATAATTTGGTCAAGCTTTTTTTTTTGGTGGTGGTGGGGAGAATTCTAAAAGTAACAGCAAGGGGAACATAACCCTGGTTTCATTGCCCAATCAATGTACATTCTTAAAGCCTGGAAAACTACTTAAAAGATTGACCAGTAACCCTTTAGTTTTTAACATTTTTCACATACAAATAATTGGAATTGCACCTCATTCGTTAGTTGTGTAGCAGAGACTTGGTACTTTAATGTAGGGTGTTTGATGTAAAAGGGAGGGTAATTTTTGGTTAGTGTGGTGTATTAGCAAATTAGAGACTGGGAAAACTGAAAATAATAGCCAAATGATAAAACGTATGGGTTAATTTAAACAGTAACCTTATTTTAACTGATAGAAATAGATGAGATTGAATAAACTTGCCATTCTCTAGAGAGTAAGATTCAAAGAACTTTGCAGAGTATATTAAAAGCAAGTATAAGCACTGACAGCAATGCATAAGAGTAAGTAACACACGGTTTGAAACGAGTATAAGTTTGTGGTAAATAAGGTACCCTCATCAAATTTAACTTCATGTGAGCAGGTTGCCCCATGTATGATCGTCTCCAGCACGAGCAGTTGAAAAGTGCTGGTTCTTGAGGTCCCTTCTATATCAGACTAAGTTTATCTGAAATTTTCTTTAGGCAACAGCCACTCACCTGAGCCTGATTAATATATTAGCTGCCTGTTGTGTTTAGTACCAATAACACATTTTAAGTTTTTTAAGAATCTTCAAAGGAAGCAAACATTTAAAGATTTGGTCAAGTTGGTTACCCAAGGTTTATTAGTTTGCACTTAACATTGACTAGCATTGTATGACATGGAATAAGATTTAGGAATGTCATCTGCAATAAGTTTACCATATATTTTACATGTTATAAATCACATTGTGTTAAGTACTGAGCTTTTAACACTACATGAGCTAACAATTGGGAGGTAGGTGCTATTGATCTCCATATTACAAGTTTAGGAAGCAGGTTTAGAAGAGGTGCTTTTACCCAGTCTTGGAATAAGCTTAGTAAATGTGTGAGGAAAGAATTTGAGTCCAGTTTTCTGGACTCGTCTATCCCTTGCAAGACTTGTTAGGGATTTCATTATCCAAAAATATCTACTTACTGCTATCTTTGGATTATGTTGGAGAAAGTTTATTCTTTTGAAGATCCGAAGTACTTGGAATTAGAAGGAATATGTGACTTGTTCGACTTCAATCTGCAGCCCCATTTTCTGGTTTTCCCTTAAACAGCAATTTAAATATATTTAGGAATTGGGTGATATATCTCCAGCCAATTCTCAGGTTAAACAAGAATTGTATGCAGAAGACCTAGGACTGCCAGGAGAGGGAGCTTTTGTCTTACTGATCGTGGCATTTGCAAGTTTCCTGTGTTGTCATGACTGAAAACTGATTTTCTGGTTTACAAAAACAACCCTTAAGGCCAACTAAATTCTTTCCCACACTTAAACTGTGTCATGAGGCTCTTATGAAAGGGCTTTTTTTTTTTTCTGTAAATAGGCTCTTCACTGAATGAAGCCTTTACTACACCAACTATATTGATAGAGAAATGTTTTTGTGAACACTTCAATTTTTCTTTTTCAAATGTGAAATGCTGGTTATGTTTCCTTATAGGAATGACTGCCCCTTGGAAGACATCTTACATTTGTTTCTAGGCCTCTTAAAAAAATCTTTAAAGTTCAATTTTATCCTTGAAAAGCCTGTATTTACATGACTTGTGAAAGACCACTATTTAAACTTGCTGTTCACCATACAGTAGGCCTTTGTGCTAGTTTTTGAAGAGAATACAACACTTAGATATAGTCCTTGTCCATATGCAGTGTGTACATGCTATTGGATGAATGGGACCATAGTAACTGAAGTTATTTGCAATATATGGGATAAAGCTAGGTGAATTGAAAACGGTGTTTTGTGAGGATTAAGATTAAGAATTGATTAAGAATTTTTTTTTTTTTTCTGTTTAAGAAGTTATTAAAGGACTAGGCTTAATAAGGAAGCCTTCATGGAAGAGGTTGCATTTGAATTGGGCTTTAATGAGCAGGATTTCAGAAGGCTCTTGCCTCCTGTGTTTTTGTTTCCCTGCTAGACTAAACTGACAATCAGGTCTTTGTGTCCTTCAGAACCTTCTATGGGACTTGATATATAATAGGTGCTCAGATATTTGTTGATTGATACAATTTTTAATTCAGAGAATCAACTGTAAGTGGTGGTTAGATGGCTACATTAGCATTTATAAGTGATTTGGAAGATTTCTTAGATGTTTTTAGTCTGATTTTTTTTTTACAATTCACTTGAGCTTTTATGTATTGCTGGTTTTCATGAATTTTTTATTAACAAAAAGGGAAAAATAGTTCAAGACTGATTTTGATAAGTATATATAACATTCTGCTCCAGCAGTCCCTCCTTTCCCTTCCAAGTATTAGTTTACCAGGACTAATTGTTACAGTTGCACAAGTTTGGCTTCCTTCTGGTGTTTTTTGAGGGTTTTTTGTTTGTTTGTGGTTTTTTTGCTCTTGTGAATCTTTAAGCTCTGCTTATTTCATGCAACAAGCTAATTTTTCCCATGTTTCTCAGAATTATAAATATTAGTCTTTAAAAGACATAATATTACCTTCACAAACTAGTTTTTCAGCCATACCCTAATAGATAGGCAACTACTGTGTTTCTATTTCTTTGCTGCCACAAAAAGAATTGCTCTGAATGTTTCTGTTGAGTATGGGCCTTGTTTTGACATCCCCTCCCCTTCCCTTTTATGCCCAGTAATAGCAACTCTAGATCCAAGGGTATGAACAATTACTTGTTTTTGCAAAATTCTAAGTTGTTTTTCACATTTGGACCAATTCACAGCTTCATGATGGTGACCATTAGAGCAGTTTATCTGAGTTTTCAGAGTTAGAAAAATGCATTTTGTATTTTTTAGTCATGGTATGTTTTTTTCCTTTTCCCAAGGGATGCATCTAGATTGTCAGGATTTCTTATATTCATAATTTGGTTGAAAAATATGGCTACCTGACACAGTTGTGGGCAGCAAAGCAGTCTTTTATTTATGAATCAATGCCCAAATCTAGGTCATGTTGGCACGCTATGACTGGTATAATTTTGAATATTTGAATTTTTTCCCCCTATTAGATAAGGTATGTAATAGTTTAGAAAAATCTTAAATTAATCTTGATTTCTTACAGGTAAAGAAAGTAAATCTCAGAAATTGGAGCTGCAAGAACTTAAATCAGATTTGTTTGAAGAGTAGGTAAAAGATTTTTATACTTGAATTGCATCAGAAAAAAACTGAGGAAAGGAAAAACAATTTTAAACAATCAACTTGATTACTATCAGGTTTTTGAAATTTTACTTTAAATAAATGTCATTTATATAGCTTTCTTGTTTGCTTTAGAGCACACATCTATAATCTCATTCTCTTAACAGCCTTTTGAGAGGGAGAGGGGAAAAAATATTCACAATTTGCAGCTGAGGAAAAAGGCTTAGATGAAGATGACTTGTAGATTCACATGGTTCTGCTGCAGCTGGGCCTAAAGTGCTTTCTCTACTATATCACAACGTAGCTATTCCTTCAGTAGAAACTTGCTGAGCACCTATCATCTGCATAACTTGTCCTAAGTAATTTCATAATTTATTTGCCTCCTGAGTGCTAAATTTTGTCAGGTTTCATTTTATATATTGGGTGTCTAGCTAGCTTTCAAAAGCAAATGGCCTCTGGTAAATATGAGGTCTATTTTTTTAAAGCATTGTCTTTTAAAAATCTTGCTAAAAACAAAAAACCAAACTTTTGTGTTGTTGTGACAACTCCATTTGTGCATGGTATCTTCTCAGCATGTATGATCAACACAAATATGTGTCATGGAAGGTTGAAGACCTCACAGTACTCTCTGTTGGAGCCAGGCTTTGCATTGGCACAATGGATATAGTTTGCATATAGTCAAGAAAACCTGGCTTGGAGTTGGCCTTTTGACACTGTGACCAAGAGCCTAACTTCTCGTAGCCTCAGTTTATTAATTTGTAAAATGGAATATTTCCCAGGGTTATGGTGAGGCTCCAACTAGGTAATAAATACAAGATACTGTAAAGTTGAAAGCAGGAGCTATGTAAATGTTAGCTCCTCTGGCACTGCCCAATCATGGATTAAAGTGCCTTGAAGTTTAGATCTTTGCATCGAAGACAGGGAAACTATCTTATCTAGGAGGAGTTTTGCTTGCTATTTGAATTATCACTGTTTCAAAGGTAAAATGCTACTACTTGTCAATTATCTTTTTATGATTAGACAAATCAGCCTTGTCTTGTGTTGGAATGACATTATTGCCCATGAAAAATTACCTGGGTTCAATCCTGCCTGTGTTATATAATGTTAAGTGCTTACTATGTGCTAGTTGCTGTACAGTTGTTATCTCACTTGATCTTCACAACAACCCTGGGAGGTAAAGGCTCTTATCCCCATTTTACAGATGAGGAAACTGAGGCAAATTGGTTAAGTGATTTGCATAGTCATACAGTTAGGAAATGTCTGGGGTCAAATTTGAACTCAGAACTAGCACTCTATCCATTACACCATCTTGCTGCCTTATTACCTGGGGGATTGTGGGCACATCAATCTTTGGGCCTCAGTTTCCTCATCTGTAAAATGAGGTTGTCTTTGATGGCTTCAAAAGTACCTGTCAGCCCTAAATCTGTGACCCTGGATTGCTTCACTATGAATCCTATGGAGGATCTAAGGATGCTTTATGTTTTACGTGCCTGACTAGTACTAGCAAACAAATCTTGATTATTCAGAAACGGACACTCCCATAAATGGAAGGCCTGCTGCCCAATGTGTAGTAATGTTAAAGGGTTCAGGTGAATCATGGTTTGGACTTCAGTTTGATAAAAACAACCCCCTTCCCTGATGACATTTGCAGGCTTTTCGTCACTCTTGACCATGGGTCGTTTGCTGCTGTTCTGTTTTCCAGGAGAGTTTAGGAGGTGCAGTCTTTGGAAGCAAAGTACTTTTTTAGGTCAGATGCACATATAAGAGTTTGTCTAGATTGCCCCCTCACCAGGGGCAATTGTTCCAGAAAAAAATCCAAATAATATCTCATTTCTTTCTTCATGTTTCTTTTAAAAAGAAGGAAAAAATGTCAAACTTAGATTTAAAAAAAACTTTCTTTGGAAGGAGGCAAAATAAATTCCAACTTCAAGACAATCATAATTTTTCCTCACTGAATTGAAAGCAACTTTTTAACCTCCTTTAAACTTGTATGTAACTCATTCTATATCACATTCCAAAGGGGAGAAAAATTGAACTTTTTTCCCCTCAATTTCTGGTACTTTGCCCTCCTAGACGGAATCTAATGTTTGTGTTTGATTGCTTCACCTGTAATTTGTATTGTGTTGTTATTGCTAATAATTAGCTACTGTGGCTAAAGAGTGAAAGGTAAAGTTGGTCCTGAAGTACTCTGATAAACCTTAAGGGTGACTGCTTCTTGTTCTCCAATGATACTGTATAATTTAGGTAATTGGCTTGGCATTTTTATAATTGGTTTATCATCTGAACATATAGCTGTTGATTAAATTCTAAGCAATCCTTAAAGATTAAGGGACAAATGGTTTACGGTGCCTCGTGTCATGAACTGCCCATTTGTTCTTTGAATCAAAGTTCTGTATTCTAGCAAGGTAGGCTTTAACATTAGCTGAGGAGAGGCTGATACATTGGGTTAGGGTGTCTAGTTAGGAACCTATGAAGCCTTTTTTGGTTTGTTGTTTTGTTTTTTTTTAGTGAGGCGACTTCTACAGAGGGGAAGACACTGGATTTGTAGTTGAGGAACTGGCTGCTATACAGCCTGCTTTTACCTTGAACAATTAATTTCCCCTCAGTAGGTCTCAGTTTCCTCATGTAAAATCAGAGAATTGAACTAAATCCTCTCTTAAGATCCCCTACATCTCAGATATGTGATCTTATGACAAACTCTTTGGACATGGATTGTGGCCTTTTTCCCCCTGGTTAACATTCTAAAATGAATGGCATGTTTCACTAGGGGGAGCATGAACCTGGTACAACATAGCACAGCTCTGAGCAAATCGTTTTTATGGTGGAAGTCACTGGGGTTACCTTTGTATATGAAGAACAGGGCAGGTTTTTGTTTTTTCAGTTTGTCCCTGTATGGAAAACCTCTGAAATACAATATGATCTTGGTGCTTTCTGAGCTGTTTATTGAGCAGTGTCCGTTATGCTTTGAACAAGGAGAGCCAAAGATACAGGACTGTGGGGTTCTCTTAAGTTGGGTATAACAGAAAAAGAAAGAAGTCTGTTCCAGACACTCGACTAAGAACTTAACAAACATTATCTCATTTGATCCTTACAAGCCTGGGAGGTAGGTGCTATTGTTACCCTCATTTTATAGATGAGGAAACTGAGGCAGATAGCTATTAAATGACTCATCTAGGGTCACAGTACCTGAGGCTGGATTTGAACTCAAGTTTTTTTCTCTAGGTACAGTGCTCTATCCACTATAACTAGTGATTTTAAAAAGCATAAAGAGATAGAAAAGGTAAAGTTTGATCAGTAAGCAAGGTTTGAAATACAGAAGAATGAAGCTAATTTATTGCCTTAAATTTTTTTTCTTTAATTTTGGCTTCCTAAAACCATTGACTTTTAGACTTGGTTTGTACCTTTGAGATAAATTAATTGAATCATTAGAGGAAACTGAGGCCATAAGAAGTGACTTTACCATGATCTCACAGTTAAGAAATAATGGCAGAATCAGGATTTGAAGCTAACTAGGTTGTACATTTCTGGCAGGAATTGTAGAATTAGGTGAAGGGTGGAGCAGTATGGAATATGGCTATGAAAAGTTAGATTAGAGCCAGATTGTGGAGAGCCTAAAATGCCCCTGAGTAATTTGTAGTTAGAACCAAGGGAGAACCATTGATGGGCTAAGAGTAATGGAATGATATGATCATATCTGGTTAAGATTATTTTGGCATTTCTGTGGAGGATGGATTGTAGAGGAAAAAACCTCAAGGAAAGGTGAACAATTTTGTTTCAGGTGAGGCCTATGTAGAGATAGGCAGTCAAGTTTTAGAGATGTAGAGATAGGATTAGCATAGAGATAGTGGCTAGGTCACTGCTTTGTTGTGTTAGATAATGGAGAGGGAAGAAAAGGGTGGTAGCAAGGTGATATACTTGGGTGACTGTTGAGGTGCTCTCAACAAATTAGGGACATCGGAGGAGGCCAGGTTTGGGGGGGGAGGGGAAAGATGATGAGTTTAGTTTTGATTGTGTTTAGTTTGATATATTAAGAAATTCAACAGGCAGTTAGATCAGGGTTAGTCACATAGATTTGGCCCAGAACAGAATTTAGGGGGGGAAAGGAGGGATATCCCTGCTTTGGTTACAGAGATACATGATAATCTAGCTAAGGAGAACCCTTGAGGGCAGCCAGGAGAGAGCAGTATCATTATCAGCTGACCCAAATTTTTTTTTCCTGTCCTAGAGAGCTAGCTGTATAATGTAAATTTTGAATCTGTGTTTTAAAAGAATATTGTTTTGGAAAACTTTAAAAGTTAGTTAAATTCACAGGTTAAATGAGACTTTTGAGTTGATGTGGATTTTTATTTATTCCTGAAGTTCTTTTTTAATTCTTGATAGAAAATGTAGATTTAGGTTTTTTGCAACATTGAAATTGAGAAATAGGAGGTCTTGGCTATCTATAATGGGAAGGGCACGAAGGTACAGTCTTTTTGTACTATATAATGTGGATTTGCAATATTCAAGCTCACCTATCACAGCTGAGAACCAGAAAGAAGGCAAAAAAGGTCTTTGAGCAGACAAAATTCACAAAGTCCACACATGAAGGCTTGTGCACTTAAAGGAAGGCCTTTCAGGTCTCTTAGAACCTTTCTTTGTAGTTTTAAAAATTTCTACATATTTTAATCAATGCCTTTCGTTTTTACATCACTTCTTTGCCTGAATACATTCTTCTGTTTCTCCTTTATCTAGCTCTATAATAGGCAGGAAAAAAAAAAAAGTTTAGCAAAACCAACCCAACACTGGGGTGGCTAGGTAGCGCAGTGAATAGAGCACTGGCTCTGGAGTGAGGAGGACCTGAGTTCAAATGTGGCCTCAGACACTTAACACAAAACTAGCCATGTGACCTTGGGCAAGTCACTTAACCCCAATTGCCCCTCCAAAAAAACTAAACCAAAAAAACCCAACCCAACATGTTGACCTTCTTTTCCAGCTTATATGCAGTATTCCACACCCATAGTTAACAATGTTAGCAGCGAATGTCAGTGAGGGAGATACATTTTCTTATCTCTTCTCCAAGGCTAAGCTTGGTAGTCTGGTTTTCCACCTTATAGAATATTAGAAAGAAGGAGAAGGGCTAGTGGAGATGGACAAACTGATAGTGTCCAGAAGTGATGGACGCCAACGTGGTAAGGAGGCTAGACAAAACTGGGAAAAGAGCCAAGAACTCTTAAGTACATCTCTTGGGATTATTTTGTGTAGGGAAAACCTGCACATTTTGACAGGTCTTAAGGGTATTACAATTATAATAGTATAATAATAGTCCTTGATAGTGACCACACTGCTCCCCAAGAAAAGTAACACATTTTTTAAACCAAAGTTATTTCCTAAAATATTGCCCCTATCTCCTACCAAAAAAAAAAAAAATCCAGAAAACTAACAAAATTCCTTTGAATAACAGTACATACAATTTATTGAAAGGAGGGAAGTGTATATTTTTGGGATAAATATTGGTTTGGCTTTTTCATGTTTCCATTTACACTACTATAGTTGTCCGTGTTATGGGTTCTATACCCTTTGCATTAGTTTATTCAAAATACCCCCAGTTTTCTCTGACTCGTTGCACTCATTGTTTCTTGGCACAACAATCTATCACGTTCATTTGGCATAATTTATTGAGCCATTTCTCCAGTTTGAAGGGCACTTTCCATTTCTTTGATATAACAAAAAGGCCTACTATTAATATTTTTGTACATACAGATTCTTTACCTTTTTATGTCTTTGGGAGTATAAACCTGGTAAGATAAATTGGGTTAAAGAGTATGCATGGTTTAATGACTTTGGGAGCATAATTCCACATTGCTTTCCAGAAGAGCTAAACCAACTCAAAGCGTTTCAAAATCAATGGCTTGCAATCTCTCTGTGGGACAGAAACTAGAATGCATCAGTGTGCCTGTCCTCCCATAGCCCATTCAACAGTGGTAATTTTCCTTCCCTGTTATCTTTGCCAATCTGATAGTTGGAAGGTAGAGCCCCAGAATTGCTTTAATTTGCATTTCTCTAATTATTAGTGATTTGGAAAATTTTGTTCCATGTGGCTATCTATAATTTGAATTTTTTTCCTTTAAGAACTACTTGTTCAAATATCTGATCATTTATCTATTGACATCTTGTTTTTCCATATTTGAATTGGTTCCCTGCATATCTTGGATACTGCATCTTTATAAGAGAAATTTGGCTTTTCCCTTATTGAACCATTTCCCTTTCATTTAGTTTCATAAAACTTTTGGGCAGGCTGTATTGCAACATTACCAGCTAAGTACTTTGGGGACTATTCTGCAAGGTGGGAATTTAAAATGAGAAAGGGACTTGGATCAGGAAAGGGGAGAGGATTCTTATGACCCTGGCACCATCAAGTCCAACAGTACCAAGCATAGTGCCCAATCAGATAGGCTTCTTATTTGATTAATATCTGATTGTGATTAATATTTAGTGGCTGGAATCTTGCCCTCCATAAACTAAATGAGGGTTTAGCTGTTTTCTATCCTGGCCCCAACAAACTCCTGCAAGAAGAAAAAACCAAAATATCCAGGAGGCAGGTGGCATTTTTACTAAATTGATCTAGGCTAAAGGCCATTGAGTTATGAAGTGATTGTCACTCTTTATGCCAAGGAATTGGCATTGATCACGCCTAGATTTAGATGATTTAGAGAAGGAAAGGAGTTTAGAGGACATCTTGTCTAACTTTCCCCTCCATTTTGTGGATTACAAAATCTCTACAGCCCAGAACTGAGGTGCTACTATTTGAAACCAAGTTCCCTGACTCCAGAAGGAAATCTTCTGCCTCTAGATCATAACTATAGATCCCTTGCAGGAACAGATCATAGAGTTAAAAGCAAGAGACACTTTAGAGACCATTTAGTTCAAGGGTTTTTATTTTTGCTTTTCGGAGGGGGGAGGGTAGGGCAATTAGGGGTAAGTGACTTGCCCAAAGTCACATGGCTAGTTTTTGTGTCAAGTGTCTGAGGCTGGATTTGAACTCAGGTTGTCCTGACTCCAGGGTCAGCACTCTATTCACTGTGCCACCTAGCCACCCCAGTTCAAGGGTTCTTAATCTTTTTGTGTGTCCTTTTTCAGAATCATGTTTTTAAATAGTTAAAGGAAATATTAAATTCTACTTAGAGGTTAGTGAAAATTAAAAAATTCTCATAAAGGTTTGTGGACCCCCTGAAATATTTCAAAGTGTCTGTGGATCCCAGGTTAAAAATTCCTGATTTACAGGATTGTGGGAAGATGGTAGAATAAGGCAGTAAATTACTCGGCTCTCCCAAGTATACCTCCAAAAAACTTAATGCCTTGTTATTGGGTAACACAGTGGCCCAGCCTAAGACAACTTGCCAGGACATTAGGAAAGATCTGACCTACCAGAATGGTGGTCTGGCCAGAGTGAAGTATAGATACTGTTAGGTCAACAAACAGTAAGCCTTGGAGGCAGCTGTGTCTTGGCAGCGAGGCTTTGCAATCTTACCCCACAGACAGTAAAGGGGGTTGGCAGTTGATCAGGGGAAGACTGTTGGCACTGGATGCACAAGGCCCAGGTGGTCCAGAGCTGGGTCTATGGGGGAGGAGGATGGATCACATGCAGGTGAATGTGGTTGCAGAGGGGCAGGGCTCTGTTTACCATTTTAGGATGGAGAGGACTGGTTGTGGTCACTCAAAGGAGACTAGAGTCCCTGGTTTCAGTTCCAGGACTGAGCAGGAGACACACAGACACTTGTGTTCACAGGAGAATAGAGGTTGGTTGTATTTTTCCTTCAGGGGTGGAGAGAAGTACTTGAGGTTGATGTTAAACCAAGGTTTAAGCTGGAGGAGCAGGGACCACACCTGGCCTTGGATCATAGCACATGAGAAGAACCAAAAAGTCAAAGACCCTCAGATAGAGTTTTGAAAACAAAAATATGAAAAAACTGAATCCCCCACACCCTGAGAGCAGAGTCTGATCCTAACATAAAATTAACAGCCAAGAAATAGACTGTTAAAAAGCAAAAGAGTGAATGATAGAAAAAGAACCTGACCATAGATCGTTACTATAGCGATAGAGAAGCTCAGGGTTCAAATTCAGAAGAATACAATGAAGTAAAAACTGCTACTTGTAAAGCTTCAAAGAAAAATATAAAATGGTCACAAGTCTATAAAGAGTTCTTAAAAGAGCTTTAAAAAGACCTTTAAAAATCAAATAAGAGAGGTAGAGGGAAAATTAGGAAAAGAAATAAGGTTAATGTTAGAAAATCAAGAAAATTATGAAAATAAAGTCAGCCAGTTAGAAAAAGAGGTCTGAAAACTTACTAAAGAAAGTAACTCCTTAAAAATTAGAATTGGACAAGGAGAAGCTAATGATTCCACAAAACACCAAGGCATAATAAAACAAAATCAAAAGAATGAAAAGTAGAAGAGAACATGAAATATTTCAATGGAAAAATAACTGACCTAGAAAATGTATCAAAGACAGATAATATACAAGGCAGAAGTCTACAGTATAATGCAGTAGAAGTTCCTGATGATACTATAACATTATGTTTAGCTCTCCTCTTCTAGCCTAGAGCAGAATTTATAGTGAAAGCAGAAGGGCTCTATTCACTTATTTCCCAGTTGTTGTAAGAATCTGACCACAGTAGTCTTTGAGACTTTTCTTGGAGAAGAAGCTACCCATTCACCAAAGTTGGCAGCTAGGGTATTCCACAAGTCTTTTGGGGGCAGGGAGGGAGGGGGAGTTTTCTGAATGATTCATTGTGTAAACCTTTGCCTCATAAATTCCTCATAAGTTGGCAGAGTTCAATAGTAAATATGAAAATATGAAGTGTTCTCCTTGAAGGGAAACATCTTGTTCAGAAACAGCTCTGAGGATCTTGTCATTCAGGTCTGAAAAAGTGCAGGTCCCCCCAAAAAGCAGAAGCATCACAGGATTTCAGAGCCAGAAGGGACCCTGTCTTATTCAACACCCTCATTTAAGTGAGGAGAAAAGATGCTGGCGGGGAGGGGGTGCTAAGAAAGTAGAAGGGATTTACTCAAGTTTACAGGAACATAGACATGAACCCAACCCATACTAGACGAGGAATCCCAAATCTGCAACAAGTTAGTAACCAATTTCTGCTTGAAACACTCCCTGATGACTGAGAACTCTTGCTTTTGTCCTTTATTCTCAAAGTGGATCATGGCATCAGGGAGGTGATGAATTGGACTTAAGTGAGGCAGGGCTGTGCATAGAAGTTTGGTCTCAGCTCTGTCTTCCCTTCCACTCCCACTGAGTGCTATCTAAACCAGATTAAAATGTGATTGGGAACCTTTTTTAACAAAATAAATAAAAATACAATAGGAAATAGATAATGTTTACATGTGGTTTTCTAAATCAGTGTGTGGCCCCAGCAGGGATCCTTATGTATAGTAAGTGGCCTTCATTCCTTTTTGAGTTTAACACTAGTGCTATAAAACATGAATAACTTTCTATGAGTGTTTCCCATTAAGCCCAAGGTAGGGATTGGAAGGAGGGATCATACAGTCCACAGGAGCTTGGTGGGCAGTGATGGTGCCTTTCACCAGTACTGTCCACATCTATATTCCAGTTAGGTGACTTTTTCCATGAGCAGATCCTTCTTTCTGCCTTGTCTCCATGCCTTAGAAACTCTAGTTTTTTTCTTGGTTCCGCTCAAGCACCACTTTATACATGAATATTTTCTCGATTTCCACCACCCCAAACACCTTTGTATTTATTTCTTATTTATATGCCATTTGGCAGGGACCTTTCCTTTTGTCTTTGTATACATCCAATGCTAATCCTAGGCATATAGGATTTAATAAATTATTATTAAGTGTTTTAGGTCTACAGCTGGAAGAGACTTTGGAGACCATATAGTCTGATGAGGAAACACAGTAGGTGAACTTGTCTGGGGTTGCATAGGTAGTAGGTGAATTGTTTTTTTGGGGGGAGGAAGGGGATCTGAACCTAAGTTCTCTGACTTCAGAGTGAGCCCTCTTTCCAGGCTGCCTCAAGGCTAGCAAAGTGTGCAACCTGGAAATCTTGTTGATAAACTCTCCCAGGGGTCCCAGTTTTCTGCTTCTGGTTTCTTTGGTCAGGCTTCCCGCCTTTCCTGCCCTCCAACCCCACCCTTATCAGCTGCTCTAGGGTTTCCTGGCCTGTCTTGTATTAGATCAAAGGCCAGCTCTTGCGGTCAACTTCCTTATAGCTATTTCCTCTGGACTCTCAGTAGGGCTATTTTTTTTTTTAATTAAAGGGATAAAGCATTATTTGTAGCAAACTTTTTTTAGTTGAAAATTCAACTATTGTTTAAATATTGGCACTTAGTAAAACAATATACTTCCCAAACAAATCCCTTTACAAAGTACATTTCCTGAGAAAACAGTCGTTATTAACATAAAGGTGACAATGCTTCTCTTAATTCTGGCAGTATAGTAAACAAGGACGGTTAAGTGTTTGACCACAGTGGTGTTTTCTCTCCATACTGACTGCTGCTGCCATTTTTTGTATGTTAGTGTTTGGGCATCATGCCCCAAGACTTCCCATGCCTCTGTGAATTCTTCATATTTCCTACTCTGCTAGTGCGGTAAGATTCCATTCCATTCTCTTGTTGGCCCAGTCAGTTTTTTAATTACTGGGCACATCTTACTTACAGCTTTTGGTTATCACAAATAATGCTCAATGAATGAACATTTTTGTACATGTCTCTTCTTGCTGTCAGTAATCTTGAGATATAGCCTCAGAAGAAATTTTTTCTCTAGAAGTTCACAGAACTTTTGAGTGGGAAGGAACTTTTAAAGAGTTTTCTAGTACAATCTATACCTAAAAAGTCTCAACTACACCAGACAAGCTGTCATCCAACCTTTGCTCAAAGCCTCCCAGAGGGAGAACCCATGATCTCCCAAAGTGGACCATTTCATCTTGGAATAGCTCTAAATGTTAACATATCTTTTCTGATATCAAAGCTTAAATTTGTCTCTAACTTCCCGTCATCAAAATAAGTCTGATCTCTCTACTTATATGACAGACCCTAAATATTTGAAGACTGCTATTTTTTAAGGTTGGGCAGCTAGGTGGTAAGGTGCCTAGAGTTCAAATCTGTCCTCATACGTGTACTAGCTGTGTGACCCTGGGCAAATCACTTAACCCTGTTTGCCTCATTTTCATCATCTGTAAAATTGAGTTGGAGAAATAAATGGCAAATGATTCCAGTATCTTTGCCAAGAAAATCCAAAATGGAGTCACAAAGAGTCAAAATTTTCAGGTGCCTTACTAGCCTTATTCATCTCCCTTCTTCCTCCTCTTTTCCCTCTCCCCTTAGTCCTCTAGAATTTTAAGGCTTGACCTAAAGGTACTTACTTCTGGACTTGAACGGTTTCTATACCCTCTTCCGAATTTTATTTTGTTCTTTTTCTATTTGTTTACAGCCTTCTTTAAATTTCTGAAGGACAAGGGAAGAGGGGGAGGTGAGGATATTTTCCAATTCCAGGGGTTAGAGAAAACATAAGACAATGGACTTCCCTGTAACCAGAGACTGCTGTCACCTGAAAGGGTGCAGTTACACAGTGTGAGCGGTTAGCAGCAGAATGGTCTTAGACTGTCATTTAGCAGTTTTCAAACACCTGACTCTCTGTAGAGGGGACTGAACTAGATTATCCACAGCAATTTTAGGCACCTGACTGGGTGACATCCTTTCTGGACGCTGATAGACCAGGTCTGTCTGGAGAGAGCCTGTCTTTTCCTGAGTCATGTTTAAGCTACAGTCCTGAGAGAATACAACTAGGAATGTTTTAGAGAGAGGGGCACAGCTTTGAGGAAAGTGTAAAGAAGTCCTTCCATTTCCCACAGTCTATTGAGAAAGGAGAATCCTGTCACCTAGAATGACTTCTTGGTAACTTTGTACCTTGCTGGAGGGAGGCTGGAAAGCAGTTGTACTTTTGCCCTGAAAAATGGTTCTGGGAGTAAGGTTCAGCTCATTCCAGATAGAGTACCCATCACAAGATAAGGGTATTTTATCTTCATCAAGGTGATTAAAGGTGTATTAGTGTTGCCAGGCCTGAGTCAGAGAAAGGCTTGTGTGTATGTTTATTAGAGGTAATGTTTATTTGGTTCTTGCTATCCACTTATAGTCTTCAGGCCCTGGACCTTCTGAGTGTCCCAAGACTGGGTTTGGAGAGGACCTTCTTGGTAAGGACCATCATTTTAAATAAATAGAGATTTTGTAAATATTAAGTAATTACAAAAGTTGAGAGTTGGGGATCTCAGCAGTCTTCTAGCCTAATTCTTATGGAAAAAGAATCAGTCAACATGCATTTATTAAAGCACTGTCTGTATGTCACTGTTAGGTACTACCGATAACGACTAGACTGTGATTTCATTGGTAAGGAAATCCCTTTTATCAATGTCAATAGGTGCCTTAATAGCCATTATAGTAATTTATAGTCTCATATATTTGAGCAAAAACACTCTAGATGAACAATTTATAACATTCATCTGGACCATTAAGGAATTAAGTGACTTGCCTAGACTTAGTATGTGATAGATGTTTTCCAGTCATATCCGACTCTCCATGACCCCATTTGGAGTTTTCTTGTCAAAGATACTAGAGTGGTTTTGCCATTTCCTTCTCTAGCTCATTTTACAGATAAGGAAACTGAGGCAAACAGGGTCAAGTGATTTGGCCAGGGTAACACAGCTAATAAGTATCTGAGGTCAGATTTAACCTCAGGTCTTACTTTCTCCAGGCCCAGTTCTCTGTTCCCTGAACCAACTAGCTGAAGTGGGATTTGAATCTGGGTATTTAAGACAGGGCTCTCCATCTACTAGACCCAGTGCCTCTTACTGGGGACATAGAAGCAAACCTACAGTAGTCCCTGGCCTTGAAGAACTTACACTTTGTGGAAGGAAGTGGGACAAGATATACACACAGGAGCAAATGCAAAAATAATTCTTCCAGGGAATGTAGGGTACTAACACCTCTGGCCACCTGGAAAAGTCTCCTCTAGACTGTATACCCAGTTACATGGGATTCTACTTGTCACTTTATACAGAGAAATTAGGCAAAGACCTGACCAGGGCAGAACTCAACATCTGAGACCCAAGAAAGGTTGAGACTTGGGGGAATCTAATTCAGCACTCCAGGGGTCGCTAAAGTGAATGAATACATTTGCCCTTTAGGATTTTCAGAGGGTTTTTCATTGAAGTAATTCTATGATAGTTGGCAAGGAGAGTCAGAGAATCAGTGGATTGGGGCATCCCAAAGCCCCATGAGAAATCAGATGTTAGACATTTGGGTGCCTACTGTAAGGGCCCCATAGTGGTTATGGCAATGCATTTGGGGCCACCAAATGAGCCAAACTCTTGAGCTTTTTCTTTGTGCGGGGAAAGCCTGCAGGCCCCTTGCTAGGATGCTTCTGAAGGCTCAGCTTGCAATTTAAAACCTCCCTCCAAAAAAACACATCGCCATTTTGCAGTAACCTACTTAACCCTTTTAAATTATAGAATTATTTTTAGCTGCACCTATAATCTTGTCTTTGAACAGTAGAAACTCTTTCTACCAATGCTAGAGGCAGCTAGATAGCTCAGTGGATAGGCGAGAAGACCTGAGTTCAAATGTGCCCTCAGAAACTTGCTAGCTGTGTGACCTTGGGTAAGTCACTTCACCTGTTTCCCCATTTTATGAATAATAATAATAATACCTACCTCCCAGAACTGCTGTGAGGGCAAAATGAGTAAAAGTGCTTAGCACATAGTAGGGGCTATATAAATGTTTATACCCCTGAAAATTTGTTTTAGAAGGTTACCTGGGATGCAACTCTCACAAAGCAGGTAAATGTCAGAGGAGTGACTGGAGTGTAGGTCTTTCTGGTGCTAAGACCAACCATCTATGGCTCCCTGTTGAATTATGAGATATTTTCAAAGAATAGCATCTCTTTCATACTCTCTCATCCTTAAAATCTAGTTATTCACTGGCCCTGTTCATTATTTCTCATTGCTTCCTCTGCTACCACCCTTTGTCAGGTCTGTATCTCTATGTCATAAGGGGATGCTTTTTTTAAATTGTCCAACTATGCCTGCTAAACTGGAATATAGAACAATCTCCTAGAGTCCTGATTTAGAACCAGGAGGGACCTTAGAAGTCATCTAGTCTAACTCCTTCAATTTATAGATGGGGAAACTGAGGCTGTCTTTTGCTCAAGATCACAAGGTGATAGTAACTATTGCTTGAGATTTACTTTTGAATACACATAACAGTCTCCTCACCTCCAGTTTCCTTAGGCCATCCTTTATGCCTGACTCTCTTGTACCTACAACCCTCATGTTCAGAACCATCCAACAAGAATTTACATTTATACAGTGTTTGAAGACACTTCTATCACAACTACCTGGTGTATTAGCTCCATTTTACTGATGAAGAAACTAGAGTCTAACAGCAAATCCTCTGACCCAAAGTAGAAAAAAAAAGTGTCTTCCCTTTTCCTACCTAGACACCTATTCAGATCCTGCCCACCTTCAAGGCCAAGAAGGTCTTTGGGGTAAGACCTCAATAATTTTCAAGAACACTAAGGCCAAAAAGGGTTTGAGAACCTGCATTGTAGACTAAAGAAATCACAGGACCCAATTCCTATCTAATAACATATTTTCAAGTACCTATGGCAACTCTAGCTAGTAAACTAACAAAGTGACAGAATTGTTAAGAACAGCACAAACGCTTAGTCTAGGTCTAAATCTCACTGCCTCAAATTCTGAACCAATAGAGTATGAATGAATGAAGTTTGTACATTAAAACAGGATATGTTGACTAAGGATATGCATTTTTTTTTTTGCTCTCTCTTTTCCATTCTTCCCCCACTTCTCCCTTTTCTTTTCTTTTCTTTTTTTTTTTAAGCAATTGGGGTTAAGTAAATTGCTCAAGGTTACATGGCCAGGTGTTTCTGGGTGGGTGCTAAGTGTCTGAGCTAACCTGGCCGCCTCACACTTCTCCCTTTTCTAAGGTACCTTGGAACAAGGTGGTTTCCCTGCCTGTAAAATGGGAAAATAAAAACCCACATCTTCAGAGAGGAGAGAATTTCTTTAGTGACTCTTCTCCACTGGATAAACTGTTGACACATAAGCCTAGAGAGTATTTGATGATGGAGACCAGCTAAAGCCTAGTTTGTTATGATTTGTGTATATGTTGCAGTGAGAATGTTGAACTCTTCTTCCTCTACTAGGCAAAAAAAAATCTCTTTCCTTCCTCCTTTGAACAACTTTAGAGTTGGGTTTTATTTATTGATTTTTTTTTAGGATGCCCATGAAGGGCTTTGCATCTCCTAAAGTATACTTTATCCCAGTATCCCAAGGGAACCTTTCTCCCTGGGCAAGTCATTTTACCCCTGCCTCAGTTTTCTCATTTATAAAATGGGGATAATAATAGCACCTACCTACCAGGGTTGTTGTGAAGGTCCAGTGAGAATATACTCGTAAAGTGCTTAGCATTTTAGTAGGTGGTATATAAAAATGTTAGCTACTATTATTATCATCTGAAAAATGGGGACGATGATATAGCATCTCCCTCCCAGGGTCATTCACATGAAGTTCAAATGAGATAATATATGCTTTGCAAATATTAAAGTACTTTATGAATATTAGCCCTTTTTATAATTTCCCTCACTTTCTTTGCTTTCTTTTCTTTTTCCTTAATTATTTCCTCCATTCTGTCTCCTTTCTCTATGCTTACTTTCCCTTCTAATTTTCTTCATTTTCTTTCCCCTCTAGTCTTCTTCTTTCCTTTTGTTTCTTCCTTCTCTTTCCCCTAAAATGTAAAATCATTTTTTTTTCCTCTCATCAGGTCATGGTCCTGGATCCAAAGACCCAACTCCCTCCAAAGGAGACTGGCTGATCTGTGTGTCAAAAATCCTTTGTTTTTTTTTTTCTTTTTCCTCTTTTAAGGGACAAACACACAGTTGCACAACAATTTGGACCTGGCCTTCAGCCCCACTCTCTTGGGTAAACAAAACAATACCTGGATCTCAGAGAAAATTTATTGGAAATTAAAATAAGACCCAGCCAAGGCTGGAAGGGAGGTTTAAATTAAGCATGTACAGGTCAAGCAAGATAGCACCTCCAAAATACATGCCAATGAGGGAGGGAGTCTTGAGTGAGAACCAAGTTGCCATGAGTGCTGCCTTCTATTAAGGATAAAGTCACTAACTAGCCTGAGAAGCCAACTTCTGAAAACCAACCCCCTCTGGTGCTTTCAGGGGGCCTCCTTTTGGACAGGTCAGAGTGGGGAGGGTAAAGCTGAAGGACTGGATTTAACAGATGGGGTTAGCATATGGGGGTCCAGAGTGGCTGAGGCCGCTAAGCCTGGAGTCTGGGCCTCTCATCCTAAACCAACACCCCCCCCCCAGTTTATGCCACTAGGGGGCTCACCTCATTTGCATGTGCTCAAGGCCAGCCCAGGCGGCCCCCTTCCCTTACAATCTCACCTCTTCCCCCAGGGCAGGAAATCAGCATGTACTTCCTCAGATTATGGGCGGAGGTGGCAGAAACCTGCCTAGTTTCTAGTTTTCTCCTCCTTCCCCAATTGGAATAAAAACAAAACACACCCACCCACACACAACCCCCCCAGCTCATCAATCCTGGGTCAGCCTGAATAAACCAGAGTGGACTTGGGGGGGGGGGAGGGGAACCTGGTCACTGTCCTCAGCTTCCCCCTTACCTTGTGACTTTGGGCAAATGACCTTCCTTTCTGGGCCTCAAATTTCTCTTCTGCCAATAGGGGAAATCATCTGACCCCTACCTCCTCCTCAGAGCTTTAGAGGAGATGGTCATAGTGGGCATTTCTATAGCTCCACATTTTTTCATTTAGTCCTCACAACAGCCTGTGTGGCCTCCCTGATGCCCAGGGTTACATCACTGGTCTCCAGAGCCCTCCTGGGTAAAACGAGGCAGTTGGAGTCATAGACCTGGAAGGGGCCTAAGAGGTCACGGGGTCAAACCTCCTCCTTTTACAAATGAGGAAACTGAGGCAAACAGAGGTTAAAAGAGTTGGCCAAAGCTATACAGCTTTTCTAGGAAGTTCTCACGTGCAGCCAATTTAAAGACTGAATTAATAGGGTCATAAATTTGGGGAGGGGGGCGCTGGGTGTTTCAGTGGATAGTGTGAGGCTCTGAAGTGAGACCTGAGTTCAAATTCAGCCCCACTTACTAGCTGTGTGACCCTGGGCACATCACTTCACCCTGCTTGCCTTAGTTTCTTCACCTGTAAAATGTCCTGGAGAAGAAAACAGCAAATGCCTGCAGTGTTTTTGCCAAGAAAACTCCAAAGGGGAGTCAGACAGGACTAAACATAATGTCGAGGTGGAGCGCGTCTTAGTGGTCGTGGAGGCTGACCCCCGACCTTCACAGGCCTCCTAGGGCATTTGTCTTGGTCAGTTTTAGAGCTGGTGTCGAAAGCCCCGTCCATATGAATGAGGAAAATATAGATTCATCCATGTATTAGAGCTGGGAGGATCTGGGCAGACAGACGAGAAAAGGAGCCTGGCCAGGACAGGAGGGTTTCGCTGGAAGCCCACTGGTTACTAAGTATCTGGTCTAGGATCTGAACCCAGGCTGTCCTCCTCTCCAGACTCACACAGTCTGCAAGCGTCTGTTCTGCTCCAGGTGACCTCAGGGTCCCTTCCAGCTCGAAATCAATGGTGCTAGGATTCTCTGGGCTAAGGGCCACGTGGGAGATAATTCCCCCTGCCCCTCCCCCTCCCCACATGGAGGGGGCCGGGGCTTCCAGGAAGCCTGGCTGGGAGGCGCCCCCAACCTCTTCGGCTCCGGGGGGCCCGAACTGCGCGCTAGCTTCGGGAGGGCAGACTGCGGGAGCCGAGCAGAGGCCCGGGGCGCGCGCGGGCGCGCGCGGGAGGGACCCCGGCGCCTGGAGGGTGCGTGGGGGCGGGCTGGCTCGTCGGAAGGCCCGCCCCCCCCAGCCTGGCTCCGCCCAGCTTGGCCCTGTCTGGGAATCCGGAGCCCGCGGAGTTGCGAAGTCAAAGCAGGCGAGGGGGCGGTCCCTCGGGGCAGGCGATGGCACATAAAACGGCCGGGGCCCTGGGCCGCTCCTCCTCGCCCCGCACCGTGGGCTCTGTGTCCCGCTGCCCTTTCTCACGTTCACCTACCCCCGCCGAGCGCCCCGCTGCGCGCTGCGCCTTGGGCGAGCCAGGGGGCCCCCAGTGCCATGGCCCGTAAGCTCGGAGGGCGCAAGACCACCGTGATCGTGGGGCTGGTGGGGCTGCTCTGCACGGTCCTGGGCGGCGTCATGATCTTCGTGGTGCCTCAGCTGATCAGAAATCAGATCCTCCAGGTGGGTAGGGGAGCCGGGCTCCCGTTTCTTCCCTATTCCCGGGGCGCCGGCACGGGTACTGGGGGTGCCGGCAGACCGGCCGGTACACAGACAGGTTTGGGAGCCCGCCCTGGCGCCGACCGAGCCGGGCAGGTGTGAGCCTTCTGCCCGCTCGCCCTGGCATCCCGGCGCCCTGGAGAGGCGCAGCAACCGGACCAGACAGACCGGGGCCGGGAGAGCTGGAGGGAAGAGAGACGTGAGCTCTCGGGCCCCTTCGTACCCGGGGACCCGTGGGGGTGCCCCAAGAACCCCGAACTCCAGTCTCTAGGGGCTCCAGGCAGCGGGGGCTAGGGAAAGCGAAAACCCGAGACCCGGCTTCCTGAGCGCGAACTCGCTGGTCGCCCCCACCTTTCCTTTAACCCTTTGCTTCTTGGGCCCCATTCATTGCCTAGTGTGATTAAGCAAACACTTGCACCCTTGCATCATCAGGGTCACCATAGATTTACAGCTGGAAGGGGACGTTAGTGGTCATGCCCCTCCTCCCCCAATTCTACAGATGAGGAAATCGAGGCCCAGAGAGGTGAAGGGACTTACCAGGGACGCACAGCTGAACCCCAGTCTTTTGAAAATTTCCCGGGCTCAACTGTGGGGACCTGGGGGCGTCTGAACGAGGGTCTGCCTCATATAAAAAAGGAAAGGAGAGAGATAGAAGGAAGCAGTTATGAATCCTGTGTAAGACCGTGGCATCCCCGGGGGAGGGCCTTTGGGCACCAGCCGGGTAGGTCTTTGCTTTTTTTGGGGAAGTAGAGACCACAGGTGGTGCTGGCTTTGATCGGCCGAGTTTGGGATGCTTGTAGCCGGCTTCTTCAGGCTCCTGGGGCAGATGCACTCCAGAGAAGCCGTCAAAGCTGCGCCCAAAGTTTCTTGCAATCCTTCCTTGCATGCTGCTTTTGTTTGCCTCGCTGTTGCATCGTTGGCATCTAATTAATTAGCCCCAGCGTTGGTGTGGTCTCTGGTGGTTTTTTCCCCCCTCTTTATGTGTCATGCTTCCGCCAGCTCAGTTGGGACCCAAAAGAATCCTTTACACTCCTGGGTCCCAAACACAGCCCAGAACACATAGTAAGTACTGAATAAATGTCACTTGGTTGGTGCAAGCTAACCAACCCTTTGTAAAAAGTTCCTTCCTCAGTCCCTGAACCTTTCCATAATTGAGTCCATTTTTAAAAGGCACTATCCTGGGGCTAGAAAGACCAAAGCAAACCAGTAAAGAAATGTAATTTTTGGGAGGGAGAACCATTATACCTGGGAGGTTCATAGGGGATCTCCAAGTGGCCCCTGAGCTGAACTTTGAGGGGAAAACCAGAATTCTAAGGGACAAAGATGAGGGGTGGGAATCTCTGTTCCGCACCTGTGAAATGCTTGTTTGAACTGGATAGAAAACAGAGGGAAGAACAGGTAGGCTGCTTTTAAGGTTTCAAGCTAATCCTCCTTCCTCTCCATAGTTGTGGAGTTCAATGAGCCTGTATTCCCAGTGAGAAGTCACCCTACAGATGTCAGCTTTTTGTGTCTGCCCTCCACACTTAGCTTTTTGAAATGCAGAGATGAAAATCACCTTGGGGAGATAATTACAGAATACATCTCCTTCTGCATGTGGACCGGGGAGTTGGACAGCTGGAAGCAGCTGGGTAGATGGGCCCTTGAGCATTCCCCTGGGTGACCATAGAGTGAATAGTCTGTAATGGCTTGGTGTTGACATCCTGCCACCTGAATTGTACAGATGAGAAATCCCCAGTGCAGAGATGTCACTCTGCCCAGGGTCCAACAGCCATGGTAGCAGAGCCAGGATCAGAACCTGGCTCTCTTCATGGCTAGTCCAGAGCATACTGCTGCCCCTTGGAAACTGGCTGCTGCATGGTAGAAGGGGAGTGTAACCCAGGCTCTTACCTTCCCAGTGCTCCAGGAAGTTCTAAGATTTTCAATTGTAGAGATGTCGCAGGTTGGTTCACTAATTATAAAGCTGATATACTGACATTAACAAACTTTCCAGACTGCAAAGATTCTACCTCGTGCTTTGTAACTGGGTAACGACAATAACAGTTTATACAGTGGTTTGCAGAATGTCTTAATTATGGAACTGAGGCATAGGGAATTATTTTGCCCAGGGTCAAACAGAGGCAAGATTTGGATATCCATAATACCAACTTTGTCACCTGTAAAATGAGGGGCACTTGGAGTTAGATGATTGGCTCCTTTCAACTTTAAATATTGTTGTTTCGATAATCATGTCTGATTCTTCATGACCCCATTTGGGGTTTTCATGGCAGAGACACTGGGGTGGTTGGCCATTTCCTTCTCCAGCTCATTTTACAGATGAGGAAATGGAGGCAAACAGGGTGAAGTGACTGGCCCAGGGTCATACAGCCAGTAAGTATCTAAGGTCAGATTTGAACTCAGGAAGATGAGTCTTCCTGACTCCATGCTTGGCACTCTAGCCACTGTAACATCTAGCAGCCCTTCAACTTTAAATAGATGATTTTATACTCATAAGGCCCCACCCCTTTCCTTCTCTTTGCCTCTAATCACACTACAAATAGAAACCTGATCATCCATTCAGCAGTTACCACTGATGTGATGGCAGAGAGAAAACATCTCCACATACCTGTATACAACAGGTGTTTGTTAAATATAACTGAACCTGGAGTCTTTCCTCTCTGGTTGACTCAGTTTAGTGGTATAGCAGACACCTTTGTTATGACTTAATAAAGAAAACTCTTATTAATTCCTTCTAAAGACAATGCAATATATATATATATATCCCTCTCCTGAAGGAACCTTCTTATAACAAAGAAAAACAAATAAGCAAAAAACACCTGAGAAAGGGACCTCATCTAACCCTGTATGTGATATTCTGCTGCAGTAGTCCTTTCCCCCCCTCTGCTTTGAGGAGGGAAGGATGTTTATTGTCTTTGGGACCATTGTTAGTTAGTTTTTCCAGTTACCAGAGTTTAATTTACTTTCAGTGACTTTATTTATGTGGTTGTAATCATTGTGTGTGTTGTCTTTTTTAGTTTCAGTTAATCAATCATAATTATTGAATCAATAAGATTGATTAACTATCATTATGTAAACTCAGTATTTTATTAAGCTTCTAGTAGGTGCCAGGAGGGACAGCTAGGGGACTCATTGAATAAAGGGCCAAGCCTGAGGTCAGGAAGACTCACCCCAAATGAGGTCAGTACTACCAAAAAATGGCTAAAAACAGGTGCCAGGAACTGTGCTAAGCCCTGGGGAGACAAAAAGAGGCAAAGGACAGTTCCTGTCCTCAAGGAGCTATAGTCTAATGGGGGATTCAATATTCAGACAATTATGTAGACTGTGTTAGTTCATGTAAATATTCATAGTTAATTGCCTAAGGATATTCCCTTAAATCTATATTCTATAATCACACTGCAAATAGAAACCTGATCATCCTTTCAGCAGTTATCACTGACATGATAGCAGAGAGAAAACATCTTTGGATACTTTAATTAATTAATAAATTAAGTTAAATTAAATACCTATGACAGCTTTTTAAGTGTTTGTTCATTTTCCAATCAGTGGTCACTAGCTTTATTTCCTACCACAGAGTATTGCTATGAATATTTTTACTTTTCTTTCCTTGATTTCCTTGAGTGTGTGTCTGATTTTTATTTTTATTTTATTTTCCTTCTTTTAAAAAATATTTTATTTTTAATTTATGGAATAAAACTAGCATTTCCATAACATAGTATAATAAAAAAGATGATTGCGCATGAAACTGCTAATCTCTAATCTATGTACAATTTGTGTGTCTGATTTTTCTGAAGCCCTCTGAAAGAGCCCACCTTGTAGTTTGGTTTGTGTTTGGCTTGTAGTCAGTGTCTGGATTCCAATTCTGGCATTTCCTACCTCTGTGACCTTGGGTCAGTCACATAACCTTTCTAGGATTCTGTTTTCTCAACTGCAAAATGAAGGTTTTGCCCTGTTTAGACCTTGAAGTTCCTTTCCATTGCTGTGTGTATGATCTGACCGTTTTCCCTCCCCCATGGCAATGGGGTACCCTTGGAAACTGACAAGACCTTGGTGATGGGGAAAGACTTGAGTGTAGCCAAGGCCTTTGGGTTAGGAGGCTGCTTCTGTGTCAATCACGCCACAGAATTTCTCCTTGACTTTTTTTTTTTGTTTTCCCAAATTTCTCCTCTTCAGTTTTGTAATCCAAATGATTGAGAGAGCTCTAATGAGTGATGATGCAGTGTTCCTGGTTTCTTTATTTTTGTGGTTGCTTCTTATTTTCTTCTGAAAATCCAAGGCACGGTAGTGGGTAGTGGTGGTGGAGTTGAGGGTGGGGGAGAAAGTGGAACGTCATTGTGGCAAGATTTTTTTTTCCTCTCCTATCCAAGAGGACCGGTAGTGATACCAGGTTGGGGCTTCACAAGAAACTATATTTCTGCAGAAGTTCATGAATCTTCTTGTTAGCCTAGTCTAGGCCCTCTTGTCAATACCACACATTATGATGTCATCCTAATCAAATTGGAATCACAGAATTCCTTTTTGGGGTGTGAGTTTGGGAGGACTATGGTGAGAGGATAGAGTTTGACTGTGCTTTGAAAATTATAAAGCCCCGTTAGATGAGATGACAGTTGGGCTTCATTTTTGGTCATTGGACAAGGATTTCCTTTTTAGAGTGTCAAAGTTTAGAGATAGACTAAAAAGTGTTCTATGCTCTGCTGCTTTAGAAATAGAAGGAAGGTCAAGGAAGGAAGGGAAAAAAGGCATCTATTAAGTGCTTACTGTGTTCCAGGCTCAGGCAGTTACTTTGTGTATGACCCTGGGCAAGTCATTCAACCCTGTTTGCCTCAGTTTCCTCATCTATAAAATGAGCTGGAGAAGGAAATGGCAAACCACTCCAGTCTCTTTGCCAAGAAAACCTCCCAAAAGGGGTCCTAAGCAGTCAGACATCACTAAACAACAGCCTGTGTTAAGCATTTTATAATATTATCTCATTTGGTCTTCACAACATCCTTCTGATGTGGGTGCTTTTACTATCCCGTTTTACAGTTGAGGACACTAAGGCAGAGAGGGGTTCAGTGACTTGACCTGGGTCATACAGCTAGTTAGCATCTGGGACTGGATTTGAACTCAGATCTTCTGACATCAGGCCCTGCATTCTATTCAGCTCTTGAGGGGACCACACAGTATTGAGGATTATTTTTATATTTTTCTTTTGTGGCTTACCATGAGTAAAGACTTCATTGCTGTCTGACCAGCTCACTGGTGGTCCCTATTGAGTGGGGACTTGGGAAAGTCCCATAGGATGGGCAGATATGGAAGGATCCTGTACTGTATCATTGGATTCAACTTCCAAGTTGATTCTACACTAGGTAGAATTATGGGTCTGTTTAAATATTTTTTTTTAATGGGTGAGAAGTACCCCCACTGGCAGTCTTAATTCAAGATAGTAGAAAACACCATCTATGTGGGAGTCCCTTGGCATTTCCTTCAGATGTGAGTGTAGGCAACAAAATATTATATTCAGAGGGAGGAGTCCATAGGCTCCACCAGACTGCCAAAGCGGTCCGTGATGGACAAGCTTCAGAAGCTCAGATCTGGGAGTCTAAGAGGTGCATTGAGATAGAGGGGTGAGAGAGCCTCGTGGCTAGATAATGGGGTAAGGGAAGTTCAGGAAGCATTTTCTGTCAAGGGGTTAATGAGTAGGAACACAATTATCCCAGGAAGACAGAGTAACATTCATATAGCTTTTTTTTTTTTAAGTTTGCAGAAAGCTTCATCTGTCAAATCTCCCCCATTAGATTGTAAGTCCTTTGCTATTATATGCTCGTGTGTACTTGTATTGCTTATGCCTAGCACAATGCTTGTTATAGAGTAGGTACTTAATAAGGGCAGGGTGTCCCAAAAGTCTTAGTGCAGTTAAAACCTTATTCAAGCTTCTTCAAGCCTCCCTTGTTGGATGTTTGGATGATCTCATTGGAGCCTAGGAAGTGGGTGCCATTATTATTTCCGCTTTACAGATGGGGCATTTGAGGTTGAGACCAGTTAAGTGACTTGCCCAGGGTCATACAGCTAATAAGTGTCTGAGGTAGGATCTGAACTTATGTCTTCCTGAGTTCAAATTCAGTTCATACCCTCTTTGATTTGGTAATTTTGCGGCCAAACTTGGTCATCGTTTTTGTTGTGCAGTCGCTTTTTGGTGGCGTCCGACTCTTCACGACTCCATCTGGGCTTTTCTTGGCAAAGATACTGGCTCAGTTTGCCATTTCCTCATGAGTCTTCTAATCAGACCAACCCATTCTATGGCTGAAAAAACAGTCATGCTTTTTACCTCCCCATTCAGCGTGGCTTTGTATGTGTGTCTCCCTTATCAGAATGTAAGCTTCTTGAGGGCAGGGCTTGTTTTTATCTTAGCATTCCTGGCCAGTTCCCAGCTTGTAATTCCTGAATAAAATTAGTGCTGATGAATTGATTAGGTGACTGGCCCAAGGTCACCCAGTAAGTCAGAGATGGAGAGGTGGAATTTGAACTCTTTGAGCCTTGGTTGACTCCTATTACATCTACTCTCCCAGGCTGCTTGGGCCTGTTTCCAGAAAAGGGCTCTTTCCCTCTGGCTTCCATGAAGTACGTTTTATATTTTCTCCTAGCTGACTTCTTCCTGTGACCGAAGCAGGAGGGGAAGTGAGAAAAGCTTTGAGGAAGCTCCTGTGGATATGGTTTCTGTATATTAATTTGGTTCTGTGTATTTATTTGTGTGGGCCTCTGTCCTCCCATCTGGACAGGGCAGGGGCTTCTGAAGACCCCCCCTGCTGTTGTGCCCCCTCAGCCACCTGGCTCAGTGACTCCCAAATCATCCTTCAGCTCCTTTTCCCACTTAATCCCCCTTCCTTTAGGAAAGGAAGGGCTTTTAGTCAGTCCAGAAGCTCCCTTATTTATTCACCTTTTTTCACTTCTAATTGGTGTCTAATCTAATTGTTTCCCAGTGTTTTGGGTACCTTTAGAGAGCTCACAAGAGAGCTAGGAGGGACTGAGGGGCCATCTTGCCCAAACTCCTCATTTTTACAAATGAGGAAACTGAATTATCTTTGTTTAGCTGGCTCTTTGAGCCTAGGACTGGGCTCGATTTTTCTCCTCTACCCAGGATAGACTAGGTAATCAGTCAAGGAAGCAAGCATTTTTAAGTATCTCTTATGTGTCACACATGATGGCCCCCCAAAGTAGGATGACTTGTTTCAGTCATGTCCGACTCTTTTTTACCCCACTTGGGGTTTTCTTGGTGAAGACACTGGAGTGGTTTGCCATTTCCTTCTCCAGCTCATTTTACAGATGAGGAAACTGAAGTAAGCAGGGCTGAGTGTCTTGTGCAGGGTCATACAGTTAGCAAATATTGGAGGCCAGATTTGAACTCAGGAAGATGAGTTTTCTGATTCCTGGCCCTAAGCCCAGCACTCTACCCACCTCACCACCAAGTAGAAGGCTTAGAATGATTTCATTGATAGAAAGATCTCACCAATGTAGATAGGTGACTGGTCCCCAACTTAGAGCCATAAGAGTTGGCTGGGGCCTTGAGAGGGTTCAGTGACCTGTCTAGGGTTATAAAGCCACAATGTGTCAGAGGCAAAAGACTGTGACTCAGATCTTCCTGGATGTGAAGCCAGCTCTCCCTGCCTGTGCTGCTAATGATGATGATAATAATAGGCCCATAGGTCTAGAATCTGAAGGGACCTTTGGCTCAGAGGCCACATTGTCCAATGTCTTCTTTTTACCTGTGAGGACAATAAAGTGTCTTGACCAGGTCATCCAGGTAGATCCAGTCCTGTCTGAACAATTCCCAAGCTATGATTGGCCACTCCAGAGCTGGAGTAAAATAACATCAATTAAATAACAGCCAGGACCGGTTCTGAGAAGGGCATCCATTATTCATCTGGAGCCTTCCAAGGCTATAGGGAGTGGTCACTGACTTTGTATGTCCTCTAGTGATTAGCAGTTGTAAGTTCTTCAGTGAATTAGACTCTTTAAGATGAAGGTTCTTAACCATGGCTCACATATACGACTCTCACTTTCAAAATGTTTCTTGAGACTTGATCTTTTTGAGTGACTAATGATTTCCCAAGATGCAATGCTTGTCAAAGCATGTTCTCTTGTCTTGTTTCTTTAATAGTCTGACCTTAAAGGATTTGTGATTTTTTTTTTTTTTTGTCTGTATGGGTACCTCCACTGGGAATGCAAGTCTTTATACTTTTATATGTCTTAGTAGGTGGTCTTAATTATGTAGCATTTTATGGTTTATATCATCTGATTTGTATTACATATTATATTATGTTATGTTATATTATATATAAGTATTATATATAATATGGTATTTTATGGTTTACAAAGCCCAATGAGATAATGTGGAAAGCACTTGGCAGAAGATTGAGGATTATGGCACTGGGTTAGAAGGCACTTTGGAGGTCACCTAGTCCAATCCCCTAGTTTCACAAATGAAGAAACTGAGAATGTAACTCAGAAGGAGATTAAAGAGTTTGTCCAAGTAATGCTAAGTGTCAGAGTTGTGATTTCTGTCTTTCACCTTTTTCTGTGTCCCCATTGCTCAGCTTTCCACATAGTAGACACTTGGTAAATGTTTATTGGATGGATGGATGGATGGATATAAACCCTGGTCTTTGGTTTCCTGAGCCATTGTGCTTTCTAATGTATGATTTTTTTTTTTTTAGTGGCTACTTTAAAATGTTCTATAAATGTCAGTTTAAATCTACAGTTGTTACTATTACTATGATGTGATCTGGTCCTCACAACAGCCATAAAAAGTAAGTAAAAAGATAATAATTGATATTATCTCTGTTTTACACATAGCATCTCTCCCAGCTAGGGTCTTACACTTAGAGATTGGGATCCCCAGAAGGTGAAGCTGCCCACTTCAACTCTGGTTTCTAGGTGTAGTGAACTCTAAGGAGCTATGGTTCTGTTACTGCTACTCAAGAATCCCCACTAGTATGCTTCTCATCAACAGTCAACCAGTAGACTTTATTAATTCCATCAGTGAGCCTGAGAACACGATTACTTAAAGCAAAGGTATCTGATAAAAATGGCATTGTAGCTAGGGTTCTCAGTGGATACAGTGCTGAAACTGGAGTCAGAAAGGCCTGAGGTCAAATCTGGCCTCAGACACTTGGTGACTGTGTGACCCTAAACCTCATTTTGCCTCATTTTCTCACTTGTAAAAATAGGGATACTAATAGCACCTATATTCCAGGATTATTAGGATAAAATGAGATAATATTTGTAAAGCAATTTACAAACCATAAAGCATTCTATAAATGTTAGCTATTATTATTTTAGAAAAAAGAAAGTATAGCAAAGTTGATAAAACCAGGGGGCCCACTCTCTTCTTGTACATACAAGGTTTCTGGAAAGAGTGGGATCACACTCGAGGGTGGTAAAACACATGTAGAGAATTTGGGGGAGAATTTGAGGGTTCTTTTCTTTCTTCATGGAATCATAACCAACTTCCGTCTGTGTTCCTGATGAATGGGCATCCCATTGAGGATCCTATGGTCCATACTTCTGAGTCTGTAACTGACCTGAGTCTGTAACTGACAGTCTTTAAGGGATCTTGCTTCCTCACATTCCTTGCCCCACTTCCTCTGTGGTCACTATCCTTCCAACCACTGTTTACTTCCAAACCCTCCCCACCCCCCAACCTACTCAGCTCTGATTCGACCTTTGATTCTCCCGAACTCACAAGGTCATTGGAAACTTCCCTCTTTGAATTTCAATAAGCCTTACAGTTGGAGAAGGAAGAAACAAAACAGACAGAAATAGCTTCCATGGGTAGGTGGTAGACAAGATCATTGCCCCCTCCCGACTTGACTCTTAGGAGCAGCTCCCAGCAATCCTGCTTCACTTGAAGTTGCAAAGAAAAGAATGGGGAAAAAGGATCTGGTCTCCTCTTTTGCATACCCACTCAGCTCTTTCTGCTTTAGTAACCCAGAATTGTCAGTTTTTCCAGCTCCATAGCCAATTGGGAAGAAAAAATTATCCTCAAACAGTCCAAGCCTCTCAGTCACACATGTCTGGGAATAGGCTCCCCAGAACTCCGTGAGATGGACCAGAAGGAAATGGGGCATACCGATGCCTCCTCCAAGAGTGCCCATCTTCTTCTGTTAATTTGCTTAGGTGACCTACTTCTCCATTCTGGGTTTCCATCCCCATCTGGAAAATGAAGGAATAACTTTGGGGCACAATGGAGAAAGGAGTCTGGTTTGGAGTTAGAAAACCTGAGTTCCAATCCTGTTTCTTCACTTGGCTGCTGATCCCTTCTCCAGACTTCAATTTCCTTGTCTAATATAATGAAGAAGTTGATTTAAATCAGGGGTCAGGAAAATATGGCCCGTGGGCCAAATCCAGCAGCCTCCTGTTTTCGTACAACCCCATGAGGTGAGAATGGTTTTTACCGTTCTTTTGGGCATTTACCATGAATTGTATTGTATGTTCATGCACCATAAAATACCATTCTTAACACAAGGGTCATACAAAAATAGGCAGAAGGTCAGATCTCGCCTGGAGGCCATGATGATTTCTATGATTCTTTCCAGCTTTTACCGCATCTGGATAAGCAGGCAAAGAGCACTGATTAACAGTTTGCACAGCTACTGAAGGAACCTAATTTGTCCTTTACCTTCAGAAACAGAGAGAGGCCTTCCTGCCTGTTTTCTTTGTGTTCCCCTGTTACTTCTAGGGAAGGTAATTTCTCTAGTTTCCACGGACTCCTTTGGCAACAGTCTAGTGAAACCTATGAAGCCTTTCTCAAAATCATGTTTTCAGATGCATGAAATACATCGGATTACAAAGGAAGTCAATTTTACATAAATACAGTTATCAAAGTATTAAAAAAAAAATCCTGGACCCCAGGCTCTAGGATAAAATACACCATCCTCAGCTGACATTTAAAGTTCTCCAGAGTCTGGATGTAGTCTGTCTCTTCAGCCTGATTATATATTCTTTCCTTCTGCATTCTATGTGTTTGTCCAAAAAGCCCTAGAGACTGTTCTATGAAGTTGAAATAAATCTCTCACCACCCTTGTGTGTACTCACACTCTGTGGCCTATTCCTGGAAGACAGTGCCCACCTTCCATATCTCTACTTTCCTTCATGGTCTATGCCACCTCACAACCCCCTTTTAGTCTTCTCATTTTCTATCTACAAATTATTTTTTATTTACTTATGTTTCAAGCCTGGTACATTTATGGTGGAGACAATGATAACTTCATTACTGAGTTCCTGTCGCCTTCAGATGTAGGCTTGGGGAACCCTTTCTCCTTTAGATAAAGCTTCATGAACCTAAAAAAACATGCCCTTAGGCCATCAGTATTTAGAAGGACCCATATAACTCTAGCCTGGTACCCCTTTCTCTCTCTCAGATGAGGCCAGTACATCCAGCCTTGTGGCGCCTTCTGTGCCTCCTCCAGACAGGAATTCAAATCTCCCTTGGAAAGAGATGGACAGAACTCCAGACTGGTCTGTTCATGCCCTCCTGGGAGCAGCTTTTAGGTAACCCACGTTGGTATACACATAATCCACAACCCTGACCCTCCCCTGCATACTTGTTGTATCCCCCAACAGACCTTTTAAGATGGTGCCTAACTGTGTTTGTTTAAGCCGAGAGGACAGACTGTGGCCCTTGACCTACAGAACTGGTGTGGTGGTGGGCTGGCTTTGACCCTGGCGCTGATTTTAGGCTTTGTATTTGTAAGATTTGGCCTGGGACCTTGCACTCAATAAATCTTGATAGTTTTAAATTGAATTCACAGAAAACCAAGTAATGGGGAAGGTAGTCCAGAGTCCTATGCCTGTCTTGTGATCTGTCCTTCCCATTTTTAGTTTTTCTGCACGAGGGTTAAATTGTAAGCCTTTAAGCAGAACTCCTCTTCCTTCCTTCTTCCTCCCCACCCTCCCATCCTTTGATGGTGGGCCAGCCCTCTGCTTTCTTGGACTCTCTTACTGATCTGCACCTTGTCTCTGGCATCTGGGACATCAGTGTCATGGTAGGATGCTGTTGGAGTCAGTCCAGCGGCTGGGCCTTTTGGGCTTTCTGGTCCCTGGTGTCAGGTCATCCAACATTCTCAGGCTCCTCCCAGCTCTTTGGTTGGTAGGGTGAAGGATCAGAATTTCTTGGAGTGTAATTAAGGTCATTTCTTGTGATTTGTTTGTCTTTTTCCTCCAGAGTTATCTAACTTCCCATTCCTCCCACCTCAGCCCTTCATATTTCTTCCTCCCCTGTTACCAAGCCTAGCTTTGGCTACCGTTGAATAACTTCAGTTTATTTTTAGTGTCTGGTTTATTTTGGTTCTGTTCTCTCTCCATGAGCTCTTTGGAAGCTTTGTGTCCTATATATAGACATGTGGGTCTATGTGTATTTACCTTTTTATAGACTAGGTAGGGTGGAAACCCAGAGTCTCAAAGAAACCTCTCTGTTCCTTTGTGATGTTGGGGGTTCCTCCATATCCCCCCCCTCCCATCTCAGTTAATGTTATCTATGTAAGGGCTTGATGAAGTTATCAGTGTGTAAACGAGATAGCCTCGGTTCTACAGCTTTTTGGAATTCTGAAAAAGACTATGGACCCTTTCCCAGTACACAGGTTTTAAACGCATAAAATAAAATCCATAGGTTTGTAAAGAAAATTAATTATATTGCAATATTTATCCAAATTTATCAAAACATTATCAAAATTTACAAACAAGTTCATGGACCCCAGGTTAAGAACTCCATGTTTATACCTGGGGTTAGGTATGATTGGCTCAATAAACAGTTGATTGGTTAACCACCTTGGCTATCTACACGTTGGGGTCTTTAAGTCGAAGGAAGAGTGGTAGATTCAATTTAGGCCCCTCTCAGAGGGCATTGCTCATGTGGGGAGGAAGTTTCTATTTTTTTCTTTTTCCTGGGTTCTCCCTTCCTCTTGCCCACTATTGACCAGTCACTGGAGAGAAGACCCAGAAGGAGAAAATGCACCCAGCTGGGAGAAGATGGATATGTCCTGATGCCAAACACAGATGTAGATAGATACAGAAGTTTATATGCCAGAAGAGGAAGCATCTTGAAGGAGCCTGACTTTGTGATGGACTCTGTTAATAATCAGGAAGCAGGAGTTCATCCTTTGGCCATATGTGGGTCTCACTGCTGTAGCTCTCCATTTAAGCTCAGCTCATTCTTACTCTGGGAGAGTGGACCTCACATTTCGGGGGGGATGTTTATACTGACCCTTCTTACTAAAGTTTCTGAGTAAATGCTTAAAAAAAAAAGAGCCAGCATGGTTGATATAATGGTATGGGTCATAATGTCATTAGATTGGAAGCTCCTTGAGGGCACGGACTGTCTTTTGCCTCTTTTTGTACTCCCAATACTTAGCACAGTGCCCGACACATTGTGGATATTGTTTTTGTTGAGTTGTTTTTCAGTTGTGTGACTCCTTTTGGGGTTTTCTTGACAAAGATACTGGAGTGGGTTGCCTGTTCTTTCTCCAGCTCATTTGGAAGAGGAAATGGAGTTAAGTGACTTGCCCAGGGTCATATATAAGTGTCTGAGATTAGATTGAAACTCAGCTGGTCCTAACTCTAGGTCCAGCACTCGATGCACTGAGCCACCTGTCTGCCCAGTAGACAATAAATATATATTGAACTGAATTGGTATAATGGTTAGGGCATTGGTGTTGGAATCAGAAAGAGCTGTTTTCAGATCCTGCCTCGGGTATTAATTAGGTGTGTAACCAAGGGGAAGACACTTAACTGCTCTGTGCTTCTGTTTCCTCATTCATAAAATGAATGGGTGGTTGGACTCAGTGGCATCCAAGGTCAGTTTTAAATCTCTGATACCATGGTGTGACAAGTTTGACTGATTATCAGGGGAACTCATCATTAATTGTATGGGAAACCCAACCCCTAAGGCATCCCCTTATAGCCCTGAGAGTATGGCAGTCAGCTGAACTATTGGGGACCCTAAACTTGTGGGAGCAACCCCAGAGGGGCTGCTATGCTAGCAGCAGAACCCTCAAAGAACTAGAATATTTTTCTTCACTTACTAGCTGTGTGACCCTGGGCAAGTCACTTCACCCTGTTTGCCTCAGTTTTGTGATCTATAAAATGAGCTGGAGAAGGAAATGGCAAACCACTCTGGTATCTTTGCAAAGAGAACTCCAAATGGGCTCACAAAGAGTTGGACGGGTCTGAATAACAGCAAAAGGAAAAGTTTCTTGACTGCAGGCTCAGTGCTCTTTTTTTTTTGTTATCGTTGTTTTGTTGATTAGTTGTTAACAGGGTTAAGTGATTTGTCCAGGGTCACACAGCTAGTGTCTGAGGGCAGATTTGAATTCAGGTTCTCCTAACTCTAGGGTTGACACTCTTTTCTACTACACCACCTAGCTGCCCCTCAGTGTTCTATCATTGTGCCAGTTAATTGCCTTAATGATACCTACAATTCTATATTCATCCTGTGCTTGGAGACTTCCACTGACAGGAAACTTACTGCCTCCCGAGGCTCCCCAGTCCAGTTTTTTAAAAAACACATTTTAAGAAACTTTATCAACATGATTAGTTTGGAAATGTGATTGTGTTGCCAAATAACCCTGAGAACCCAGCAGTGACTGAAAATATTTGAGTATAAGGCTATGTTATTCAAACCTCATTGGGCATATCTTCTTTTAGAAGTGAGCTCTGCATAAATGATAAATTTCACTTAAACAGTTTTACTGAGTTACTAGAACATCACAGAATCTCAGTCTAAAGCAATAATAGATGGTCATCTTGTTCAGTTGTTTTTAATTGTGTTCAGCTCTTTGTGACTTCTCTTCTCTTTGGACTTTTCTTGGCAAAGATACTGGAGTGGTTTGCCATTTCCTTCTCCAGCTCATTTTACAGATAAGGAAACTGAGGCAGATGGGGTGAAGTGGCTTGCCCAGGGTCACACAGCTAGTGAGTGTCTGAGTCTGGATTTGAACTCAGGAAGAGGAGTTCTGACTCCAGGCCCAGTGTTTTATTATCTACACCACTTAATGGCCCCAGGTGGTCATCTAAAAAAAAGTCCTCTTCCAAAGCCCTCTCTGAATGATGGGACTTATCTTACTATGAAAGAAAGGCCCTTCAACTATACAGGAGTAAGGAAACTTCTTCTGGGTCTGATCATGTCATCCGGAGCCAACAAGGCTGAGCTTGGCCTGGCCACTGACCTGAGTCAAAGTTGGCTCCTAGGAGTTATGGACTTTTTCTTATAGATGGGCCACAAAATCTTCTGCTCCCTTCTGCAGAGTCGCCATAAAAATGTTTCCTTTCTCCAGTGTGTTTCAAGTATTCTTTCTCTCATGAGAGAAGGGGACTTTCAGGATAAGAGGGTTGGGACTCATTTCAATCCTGAAGATTCCATCGATGCCTCAGTGGTCTTGGGCCGCCATCCTCTATATCAGCCATAGTTGCCTACAGAAGAAGATCCCAGGCATCACAAAGCTCCCTTTGTGTGTCTTGCCCAGCTGCTATCTAGAATTAGTCCAATCCATCTGTTGAGTAACAGCATCTGAAAATGAAGCTGTGGTTAGATTGGTGTGACCTGTTCTTGGTGAGCCCATGCTGGCTCTTGGTGATCACCTCTTTCTTCTGTAACTAACCACTTGTTTAATAGTATGTTGTATCATTTTGCCAAGTCAAGCTTCCTGGCCTGGAGTTTGCAGACCCTTTTATTTTATTTATTATTATTTTTTTAATGGAGAGATTTGTCCTTTTTCACTCCTGGGCAGCACTCCCCTCTTGTGCAATCTAAACAGAGATTAGTGGCAGGAACTTAACAGTCTTTACAGCTGATTTGATCAGTGCCTTGAGGTGACTTTCTATCTTGTCCCAGGGATTTGAACTCCAGGGTGCTCTTGCAATGTGCTATCTTTGGCTTTCGGTTTCTGATCCATATTTCTTTCCCCTCCCCTTTTCAGTTCAAAGGTTATTCTCCTGCTCAGAAACAAGAAGAGGTGGGGGAGCTCCATTTTGCCACAGTCATCCATTCTTATCATCCCATTTACTGCAAGCATGGCTATATTCCTGCTTGGATCTCTTGTCTCCTCCCATCCTAGGATGCTTAGTGCTGGTAGTCAGCCTTTGATCATTGTGCAGTCTGGTACTTTGATAACTATTCTTTTTTTTTTTTTTTTGCTTTTTGGAGGGAGGAAGGCAGGGCAATTAGGGTTAAGTGACTTGCCCAAGGTCACACGGCTAGTAAGTGTTAAGTGTCTGAGTGAGGCAGGGTTTGAGCTCAGGTCCTCCTGACTCCAGGGCCGGGGCTCTATTCACTGTGTCACCTAACCACCCCCTTTGATAACTATTCTTACAGAGCCATACTAAGCTAATTGCTTTAAAAAAAAACAAAACAAACCTCTTTCTATCTTTTATGTCGTTGAATCATTCCAGTTGTATCTGACTCAGTGATTTCCTTGGTAGAGATACTGGAGTGGTTTGCCATTTCCTTTTCCAGCTCATTTTATGAATAAGGAAACTGAGGCAAATGGGGTTAAGTGACTTGCACAGGGTCACCCAGCTAGTAAGTATCTGAGGCTGGAATTGAACTCACGTGGTTCTTACTCCAGGCCCAGTGCTCTATCCACCACTTCATCTAGCTGTTCTTGAAATCTAGGAACACACATCAGACTATACTTTTCTCCTTCTTCATAAACTCCAAAACAAAACAGTCACTTCCCTTCCCTCCACCCCCATCCTCAAATTCCCATCATTCTTGCTTAAACAACCACCTCTTGCTCATTGGTGAAGACAGTCTCTGCGTTAGAAATTCCCCTCAAATATCTTGGATGATGATCATTAAGGCAAGCCAAGAATCATCCACTGTTCAGCTGTTGGCTGAGAAATCTCCAGGACATGCCTCCACATTTGGAGTCCCCCATCATTATGACATCACTGCTGTGACGGGTTCGTGAGTAATTTCCCGAGGTCCTCATCGATTTTCTTCCCCTTTCTGGCCAAGTGTTCTCCAGTTTACTCCAGTGATAAAATTGCTTCTGTTTTTGTCTTTTTGTTGGTCTTCACCCATATTTTCCCTACTCTACTTCCTCTGGATCCTTTCTTAAGTTGTTTTTCACGTCAGAGTGTGAGAAATTCCCGTGTTAGTATTCTAATAAGCAGTAAACTCTCCATATGAGTTCCAATGCTTCTCTTTATATACAGCATATTTATTGTTTCTATAGCATAGTTATATTTTATAATATAACTATATATATATTTATATATATATAATATAAATATTCTGTTACATTTCATACACCACAGTTTCAGCTCAGGATTTCTTAAAACCGGTGGGACCCATGAATTTTCTTCAAAAAACGGGTAACTATAATGTATATTTATATATATTTATATATATAAACTATAATGTATATTTATATATAATATAATATATAATATAACTATAATGTATATTTATATATAATATAACCTATTATTTAAAAAACTGATAACTAATGCATATTATGGTTATCAGTTTTTTAAATAATAGGTATTATATTATGATATATAATTGGTTTTTACTTTAATTGGTTATTTTATCATAATTGATTTTTTTTTTGCTTTTTTGGTGGGGAGGGCAGTTGGGGTTAAGTGACTTGCCCAAGGTCACACAGCTAGTTTTTGTGTTAAGTGTCTGAGGTCGGATTTGAAATCAGGTCTTCCTGACTCCAGGACCAGTGCTCTATTTACTGCTCCACCTAGACCCTGTACAAATCACTTAACCCTATTTGCCTCAGTTTCCTTATCCATAAAATTAACTATTTTTTAATTGAGCATTTAAAAACATGATTGTGAGAAGGGAACTGTGGACTTTACCGATTGTCAAAATTTACTAGGATACAAAAAGATTTAAAAACCTTTGCTTTTGCTATTCCCCAACCAATAGTCATTCAACTTTGCTTCCATTCCTTTGCTGTCACAAAAAGTACTATTATCAATATTTTAATCTCTATGGAGCATTTAATATATATTTTAAAAAATATAAAATATTACTTATTCCCTAATGACCTGGAGTCAGAAAGACCTGAATTCAAATTTTGACTTTAGGCATTTGCTAACTATGTGACCCTGGGCAAGTCACTTAACCTCCATTTGCCTCAGTTTCCTCATCAGTAAAGTAGGATCATAACAGCACCTACCTCCCAGGGCTGTTGTGAAGATCAAATGAGTTAATAATAGTAAAGTACTTAGCATGGTGTCCAGCACATGGTAGGGGCTATATAAATATTAGCTATTATTATTAAAGTTATATTCTATAGCTCTGTAAAGTAACCGTTTGTAAACCAAAGTTTATTTGGTATGGCACTGAATAAGTAAATTAATTTAGGTAATATTTCCATTTTTATTGTATTAGCTTGAACTACTTATGAACATTGAATAATTAATAATTTAGATCTGTTGTGGATGTGTGTGTGTATATATAGTGTGCATATATATATATATATACAATATGTGTGCATTATATATACACATACAAACACATGCACACACGCAGATATTTTGCATATAGTTCCTATATATGTCTTGGCAGGTAGACTCCCAATTTTTTTATACTGTCCATAGTTATTTTAAGTAGAATTTCTCTTCCTGGGAATATGCAGAAATGCTGATGTTTTGTGGATAAACTCATCTTAGACTTGGATTCAGTTTTACTGTATCTCAGTGAAAGGTTTTTGCTGTTGTTGTTTTGGGGAGGGGAAGGATTGGGCCTAAATCTGGGACTTCATTGGAGTGAGGCCCTTCTGGTGAGGAAGTTCTTGCCCCCAGTGAGCTGTTTTGTATATAACTTAGGGGTGCATAGGTGGCAAGGGTCGGAGTGACCCGAACACCCAGGTCTTTTGGGATTCAGGCCAGCCAGCTCTTCAACTTGTAAATCTGCCTTTTTTTTCTGATGCCCTCAACTTTAGTTGGCATTGTTGATGGACCTCGTCCCAGTACTGTAAGATCTTGGATTTCTTTTGTAAGACTTCACGGGCTTTGCTGTTGCTTTCTGGATTATGTCGGGCAGAACCATTTTTGCCCAGGGGAATTACCAGTGGCTGCCATGTTTGGCAAGGCCTGGTGAGTTTTCTGCCCTGGGAAGATGGCAGAGCTTTCTATGACTATAGTCGAGTCAGCCTCCTTGCCTTTGGTGCCCCTTCGTGGCCCACCACTGCTACCTCTTCCTCTGACCCTTACTATCGGTGGGTGAAAGCATGCTGATATCTGGTTGTCAGATTGCAAATACAACCTGATTTCCTGAGTCTTCAAGAACAGTACTTCTTAAACTTAAGACCCCATATGGAATCATGAAAAATTTGGCAACAATAAAATGTTTCTGAACACCCAACAACCAAAAATTAATCACAAATCAAACTGATAATGAATCTGACGTGTTTCTGGCCGCATTTGGCTGTGTTTTATTGGGCAACTTTACTGCAGCCTTGGTTTGGAGCACAAAGTATGTGCATTTTGTACTGCACGTACCCTTGGGCCATGTAATGCCTGTGAACATGGCTGAAAGTGAAAAGGGGTCATGAGTGGAAAAAGTCTAAGAAGCCCTGTTAGAGGAACATCTGGGGTTTTGTACAGAGACATTGACCATCCAGGGTAATTATCCTGAGGCCTTCAATCACCAAAGAATGAGTCAATTATTGTTGATAGGTTGTGGTCAGTAAGGCAGGAAAGAGTGACGTCCTTTAGATAGATTTTTCAATAGTGAGTTGTTTCCTAGGTATTTCTAAAATCTGAGAATTCATCTCACTGGGGATTCCTCCCGCCTCCCTGCAATAGTCCTAGCACACTGGCTAATATAATAGGGACAGAGGGGGAAATTGAGCCTTAGAGAGGTTAGCTGACTTGTCCAGGGTCACAGGGCTAGCAAGTTAGGGCCAGAGCCAGGATTTGAACCCAGGTTTCTCCTGATGTAAGTTCCAAAGCTTAATTTCCTATGCTTTTCATTCTCTGAACTTCAGACTTAGTAGCAGAATATGGCATTATAAAAGCTTTAGCAGTTTATGGAAACCTCTTGGTATACTGTTAAGACCCTTCTGCTCTCAGCTCAACAGCCATTCACTGTGCTGGGGTCCCTCCTCAAAGTACAGGTCCCAGGAAGAGCTCACCCATGGGAGAAGGGGGGCACAGGGACAGAGAGGTGAGGGGACTCCAGGAAATGAGGGATATCCCAGCGCGAGGGGGCTGCTGAGGCATGGTGGTGAAATCAGTCATAAGCATATAAGAGAAATAAATGAAGGATGGAAATCAGTAAACATTTCTTAAAGGTCCATTATGTGACAGGCACTGTGCTGTGTTGCTGGGGGATACAAAGAAAATAAAGCACTGTTCCTGCCCTCAAGGAACTTACAGTCTAATGGTAGAGACAGCAAGCAAACAGCTAGGGACAGAATATAGACAGGAAAAACTGGAAGTAACCGGCAAAGGGAAGGCATTAGAATTAAGGAGAGATCAGGAAAGACTTGGATAGAAGGTGAGATTTTATCTAGGCCTTAGAGGAATCCATGAAAGCCAGAAGGAGGGCAGGGAGGGCAGCCAGTGAAAGTGTTTGGAATCTGGAGATGGAAGTGGCTTGGGTAAGGGAGAGCAAAGAGGCCAGGATCACTGGATTACAGGGCGTTGGTGCAAGTATGCATATATGTGTGAAAGGTGTAAGAAGATTCTGAAGGCGGGAGCAGCAGGTTCTGAAGGACATAGAACTCCACATGGGATTTTATAATTATTTCTGGAGGTGATAGAACAAGTCACTGGTTTATTGAGTTGGGGGTGGAAACCCTGCACAAAGGAAGATCACTTTGCCAGCCGAGTGGGAGGGTGGACTGATGTGGGGAGAGACCTGAGACAAGCACACCCACCAGCAATTATTACAATAGTCCAAGTGTGAGGTAATGAGGGCCTGCCCTGGGCACCAGTCTGATCAGTGTCAGACTGAGAGATGCTCCGAAGGTATGATTGATGGGCCTTGGCAACAGATTGAATATGAAAAGGTGCTAGGACAAGGGATAGCAAGGGAGATGTCAAGAATGACAGTATTGGACGTGGCTGTCACTGGGATATCCAGACTGAGTTATCACGGGAAGACAATTTAACAAATACACGAGATGATACTGAACTTGTAACGAGTGATAACACAAGAAGTGGTTGTCTAAGCATTCAGCAAGAACATGGACTTTATATAAAGTGAATTAATTGTAGTATATGAATATACAATATTTTAATATAAAATGATATAATAATATATAATATATTTATATCAAGTGAATACATTAGTCAAGACTCCTCTGAGAAGGTAAGATTTCTGACATCTCAAACAATCTACTGGGTCTGTAAAATAATTCCTTTAGTGTGAGAGATCCTTCAGTCCTCGGGGACGGCTTCAGCCTCTAGATCCATATCTTGCCACTGGACCCAGATGGCTCTGTAGGAGGGACAAGGCCAGTGACTTTGCACAGTCCTGCCTCACTTAATTCCAGTTCACGTGTAAGTCGTGGCATCAGCTTCCTCACGCCACGTTCGTCTTGGAGAACAAGAGACAAACAGCAACAACAAGGATCCAACAGTCAGTCAGATATTTCAATCTGGAAGGTTAGGAGAGAGGTCAGGGCTGCCTGAGTAGATAGGAGAATCACCTGCATTGAGATGATAGATTCTTGGGAAACCGATGGGCTCACCAAGCAAAATAGTAGAGAGGTCTAGTTAGGGCCAAGCCCTGTGGGATGGAACACTACTGCCTTTTTCATTGCCCCATTGCCGATGATTTTCTTTCTCTGAGACATTCTCACAGGTCCTTTCTGTGTCTGAAATAACAGTATCTCAGAGCTGGGAAGGACCTCAGAGGTCATCTGGCCCAACCCCTACCCAGTCCTGTAGAAAAGGCTCCTGTTTGGAGTACATGGTTGAAAACATGGTACCTGAGAGCACATCCAGAGAAGGAGAGAGAGAATGAGAGAATTGGAGGGAGAGAGGAAGGGAGAGAGAGAGAGAGGAGAGCAAGAGGGGTGAGAGAAAGAGAGAGAGAGGAAAGAGACAGACAGAGAGAGAGACTGGGGGAAAGAGAGAGAGAAGAGAGGAGAGAAAGAATTGGAGGGAGAGAGGAAGGGGGAGAGAGAGGTCTGGGTATCCTGAATTCTGGCTCTTGGTGCTCAGATGGAGAGGAGTCATGAGCAGTATTTTTTTTAGGGGAGGGTAATAACTCTATGTGGGAGGAGGCTGGGAACCACTTCAAAAAGAGAGTTCTGGCTCGAGAAATCAGTCAGTGACTTGACTCTTTCCCCCACTGACTTGTGTAGTGTGTCTTGTACTGGCTGGAAAAACTCTAAACAATCCTTGAAGTTGGTGAGGAAAGGATTTATGTTGCAGTTAAGGGTGTGATGAAACTCTTAGCCCTCAAAGGCGTGGGCCTTGACCATAGCTGACACGTGTGGCTTTTATGTCTAGTTTCTGACTTGTGTGTTTGAGCGTTACATGATGCACGTGGTCCCTGGTAAGCACGTTGTAGTCATGGGACTCCTTTAGTGCAGGAAACCACCTGAAGCTATGGCACGGGGCAGAGTGAAGATGGTGGAGAGAAGGCAGGCGGGTGCCTGACCTCTCCCCCAAACTCCTCCAGAAACCTTTAAATCATGCCCTAAAATAAATCCTGGAGTGGCAGAACCCACAAAAGGACCGGAGGTGACAGGGAACGTTCGAGCCTCACTCTTGTTGGAATTGGCTCAAACAGGGAAACTCATTCAACTGGGTCTAGACATCTATCTTACCTTACAGGGAAGTAGGAGGGGAAGGAGGTAAGAGAAGGGGGGCAGTGCTCATAAAAGGGAGGGTAGATTGGGGGAGGCAAAAATCAGAAGCAAAACCCTTTTGAGGAGGGAAAGGGTAAAAGGAGAGAGACTAAACAGGGGGGAAATAGGATGGAAGGAAATACAGTTGGCAATCATAAGTGTGAAAAAATTTTTGAAGCAAGTTTCTCTAATAAAAGCTTCATCTCTCAAATATATAGAGACATGAGTCAAACTTATAAAAATAAGAGCTCTTCCCCTTCTTCAGACAATTCTGAAGGACTTAACGTGAAAAATGCTATCCATCCCCAGAGAAAGAACTGATCTGAATTCCGATCGAAACATACTTTTTTACTTTCTTCGTTTTCCTTGTGTTTTTATTTTGGCCTGTGTTTTCTTTTATAACATGACTAATATGAAAGTATGTTTTGCATGATTACATATGTATAACCTAGGAAAAAATGTGTGGGACGAGCTGATAAGGAATGGCAAGCCTGTCATAGATTGTGGAGGGCCTGTTATTTCCAAGGTTGATGGTGACGACTGTGAGAAAAAGGAAAAAAAAGACATTTACACAATGACTTTATTATGTATTTTAAATGAAGAGCATGTTGTACATAATGGATTTGCAGTTTGTGTACAATCATGTTTTTTATTATACAGTAGTATGAGAATGCTTGTTTTATTCTATAATAATGGAATAATTATTAGTATTATTTATAATTAATTTTCAAATTATATATATAAACATATAAAATACATCTCATTTATTTATAAATTCTATATTTATATTATGTAAATTATAATTAATTATAAGTAATTTTATTAATAATGATCAATAATCCCATAATTAATTATAATTCCATAACTAAAAATAAAATAAAAATTTTAATTTATCTTTTGTTTTTGTATCATGTTCATTTTCTAATAGGCTTCCATTTCCTTCTTCACTCTCTCATTTCTTTTTAATTTTTTTGGAGGGGGAAAGGCAAGGCAATTGGGGTTAAGTGATTTGCCCAGTGTCACACATCTAGTAAGTGTCGAGTGTCTGAGGCCGAATTTGAACTCAGGTCCTCCTGACTCCAGGGTGGGTGCTCTATTCACTGTGTCACCTAGCTGCTCTTACTCATCTCTTTTTAGCAAAGAATAAAAGAAAGGAGGGGAGGGGAGTTTAGCAAAATTAACCAATGTATCAGCCAACAGTGTGTGCAGTGTTTGATGCCCCTGGCCTCCCACCTTTGTAAAGAAGGGAGGAAGATGTGTTCTCATAGCCCGCTCATCTTTGTGTGAAGCATTTGTTCTTCTCACACCGGAAGTTCCCTTGATCCCTGGGCCTTCTTCCTCTGATTGGTCAGTTCCTCCCAGAACTTCTTTTTTAAGGAAAGTGCCCAGACCAATGGGAGTTTTCAGACTTTCTCTGCCCTGTCCCCTCTCTGGGGCACCTCTCTTTCACCCTTCAGCTTCCTCTTAGTGTTCTCTTACCCCATTAGAATGTAAGCTTCCTGAGGGCAGAAAATCTTTCTTTTGCTTCTATTTGCATTCCTGGCATTTAGCACTGGGCTTGGCATAATAAGCATTTAATCCTTGTTGACTTATTGACTTTGTGGACAAACTTGGTTGTTATTTTTATCATTTTTTTCAGTTGTTTCTGATTCTTCATGATCCCATTTGTAGTTTTTTTTGGTAGAGATACTGCAGTGGTTTGCCATTTTCTTCTCTGCCTCGTTTTACAGATGAGGAATTGGAGGCAAACAGGGTTAAGTGACTTGTCCAGGATCAAACAGCTAGTAAGTGTCTGAGGTCGCATTTGAACTCAGGTCTTCCTGACTCCAGTCCTGTTGCTCTCTCCTGCACTATTTAAATGCCCATTGGTCATTTTAATAATATACTATTTATTTTTATTTTTTTCATTCTTATTATATCAGGAACTTTATGAAGTGCTATGTTTTTGTAAATGAATAAAATTATATTTTAAAGGAGGACTTTTTGGGGGGGAGAACAGGAGGGTATGATAGTGATGTCCAAGAAAAGGAGACTGTTAACAATCGTCTGCCTGGGTGGTAAATATCTGTTGTAAATATTGGTAAATATCTTGCACCTACCATATGCAAGGCATGAAATAGCCTTTGGATAGTCCCTCATCCTATGTTATAGTTTCTGCTTTATTCTAGATAGTGGTGGTGAGATCACAGACTGTTGTGTTTTCATCATGGGAAGAAGTATAACTTGGATTTTTACCAATTCCAGACTCCTGGGAAAGAGCAGAAGATGTAGGGACTACTGGTCTGGGTTCTGTAAGGAAGAAACCCAATTCTTACCCCTAAGATTTCCAGCCACCCCTCCAGTACCTTTCTCAGTGACAATGTATCAAATGTATCAAATGTATGACAATGTATCAAAGATACATTCCTTTTGGAACTCAGGTTTTCTTTTTTCCTCTGGTTTTAGTTCTTTTTGGGAAAAATAATGCATGTACCCTCTGAAGAGATTTGTTAAGAATCTTTATATATTCCCTGGCCTCAATAAATGTAAGTTGGATGGGACCTTGGGCCATCTAGTCCACCTTTTTCATGTTACAGAAGGAAAAGCAGAAGCTTGGTTAGATAGTATTTGAACTCAGGTCCTCTTACTCTTGAGCCATTGTTCTTTACTCTGTATTGCGGCTTTGCCTTCCTCTCCTTCCTTACTCACTGTGCCTGAGGGGTGACATTTGCCTTTCTTGGGCAATCCCATCATTCCTTCTTCACCTTTCACTTGTGCGGATGACAGACTAATCCTAGGCCTAACCTTTCTTCTGCTGTCCCCACCTGTGGGACCCATTGATGCCTCAAATTTGGGGAGTCCCAAACTGAGTTTATTTCACTCCCCTTAAGTTGCTACTTTTGTCTTTCTTTGTAGCAACAAGAACAATGACAGCACCCACTGACTTGGTTTCATGCTCCAAACCTTGAATTACCTTGGATTCCTCCCCGTCCCACACTCATCTTATCTGATGGCTTTGTAAGACCTTGTCAGTTACACCTCCACAAACTGTTCCTAAATCAACCCCCTCTTTTCTATTTAGGTAGATGAGTGTAACAGTCTCCTTTTCTTTTCTTGGATGTCATCATCATGCTCTCATGCCCCCCCCCCCCCAAAAAAAAAAAAAGTCCTCCCTTGTAATAAATATATAATATCTGGCAATATTGACCAGATCTGAAACTGTAGGTTTCAGTCTGAACCTTAAGTCTATCACCTCTAGGGTAAGAAATAGGAAACAGTCCTATTTTATATTTATATTTATAACCAGCCTCCTTGAGTCAGTCATTAAACATTTATTAAGTACCTACTGTGTGCTATTGGGAATACAAAGGCAAAAACCCAAAACAATGCTCCCTACCCCCAAATAAATCCAACCCGTTATCCAAGAACTTATAATTTATTGGAGGAGACAGCATGCAAACAACTAGGTACAAATAAGATATTGACAGTATAAATTGGAGATAAGCAACAGAGGGAAAGGACTATAATTAAGTGGGATCGGAAAAGGCATCTTTTACCAAAAGGTGGAATTTTATCTGGGACTTGAAGGAGGCCAGAGAAGTCAGGAGGTATCGAGGAGATCAGAGATCTCGCCTGGAAAATGCCTGGGGAGGCAGAATTTTCAAAAAAATTCTGGAGACAGAATGTCTTAGAGGAGGAATAACCAGGAGTCCTGGCTGGGCATGACATTGACCAGCCTTTCAAAGTTGTGTTTTTGCTACTGTGTAAATTGTGGGTTCTGCCCGTGAGTGTTCATTCATCAGTTATACGAGTTGTCCCAGGTTTCTCTGAATCCCTCCTCCCATTCACCATTTTTTATGGTACAGTAATAAATAGTTCTTTACATACATACATCATAAATTATCCAGGCAGTCTCTTTGTTTTCAATTTTTTACTACATGAAAAAGTGCTATGACAGATATTTTTGTACATGTGAATCCTTTCTCTCTGATCTCTTTGTTCTGTAGGCTTGGTATTACTGAATCAAAGGAATTTGAATATATGTATATATACACACTTATTTATTTCATTAGATATTTCCCAATTACATGTAAAATTTTTTTATATTTCATTTAAAATTTTTTTGAGTTCCAAATTCTCTCCCTTCTGTCACTTCCTCACCCCATGAGAAGGCAAGCAATATGACACTGATTATATATGTAAAGTCATGTAAAATGTAGTTCCATATTATATATATTGCAAAAGAGTACACATACACACACACGAAAAAGAAAAATTTTTCAATGCTTTAATCTGTACTCAATGTTGATCTATTCTTTCCCTGGAGTGGATAGCATTTTTTTATCATGAGCCCTTTGGAATAGTCTTGGATCATTGTCTCAATCAGAGTAACTAAGGCATTCACAGTTAATCATTGAGCAGTATTGCTGACTGTACAATATTCTCTTCGTTCTGCTTCACTTCATTCTGCATCAGTTCATGTAAATTTTCCCAGGTTTTTCTGAAAGCATCCTGCTCATCATTTCTTACAGCATGATAGTACTTCAGCTTGATCATAGACAATAATTTGTTCTGTTATTTGGTGAATATTCCCTCAATTAACAATTCTTTGCCACCATAAAAAAGAGTTGTATGTGTGTGTGTGTGTGTGTGTGTAAATTTTTTTTTTGCTTTTTGGAGGGCAGTTGGGATTAAGTGACTTGTCCAAGATCATATAGCTAGTTTTTTTTGTGCCAAGTATCTGAGGCCAGATTTGAACTCAGGTCCTCCTTACTCCAGGGCCGGTGCTCTATTCATTGCGCCACCTAGCTGCTCCCAGTTTTTTTTTTTAAACAAATAGGTCCTTTTCCCTTTTCTCAAAGGGATTTTTTTGGAGTGGTCCTAATTCCAAATACAACTGCCTGCTAAAAGGCCTCTATTGCTTCTCCTTTCAAACACACCCCTCATTTTACTGCCAGAATAATTTACTTTATAAAGGAATAGATCTGGTCATAGATACTCCTGTGCTGAGAATCTGCAGAGGCTCCCTATTACTTTGTGAGTAAATATCAAATTCTTGTCTTGTGGCTGCCGTTCAAGGTGCTTGTGAATCTTGGTAACTTCCCACTTCTTCAGCCCTATTTTATATTTTCTTTCCTTTTGCATATTGTACTTTGAGCCAAACTGGATTAGTTTCTGTCCTCTAAGTATTTATTCTTTTTTTCTCTTAGATTTTTCTTTTTGCTTTTTGGAGGGGGGAAGAAGGTAGGGCAATTGGGGTTAAGTGACTTGCCCAAAGTCAAACGGCTAGTTTTGTGTTAAGTGTCTGAGGCCGGATTTGAACTTAGGTTCTGTTGACTCCAGGGCCGGTGCTCTATTCACTGCACCACCTAGCTGCCCCCCAAGTATGTATTCTCCCACCTTTGCCCACACTATTACTATAGGAAGGGAAGAAAGGTTTTTATGTGCCAGGTACTGTGTTAAGTGCTTAATAAATATTATCTCATTTGATCCTCACAACAACCCTGCCAGTAGTAACTATTGCCACCCTCATTTTACAGATGAGGAGACTGAGGCAGGAAGAGGTTAAGTGACTTGCCCAAGGTCACACAGCTAGTGTCCGAGGTCAGATTTGAGCTTGGATCTTCCTCATTCTCCCTACTGTGACCCTGGCTGGCTGTAATATAACTAGATGCTGTTCCTTCTCTTCCTCCCCTTGTTAAATTCCTACCTTTCTTCAAAGCCCAATTCATATGACGCCTATATCTGTTTCTATCTCTTCTCTCTTATCTTTCTGTGAATATTGTTATTCTCTCAGACTTCACATAATAAATCATATTTACATATGTTTACAAGGTGTTTTCATCACTGCTTGGTGAGGTTGATGATACTGGTGTTAACATCATCATCCCCATTTTACAGGTGGACAAACTGAGCCTGTGATTTGCCCGGAGCACCCAGAGGTGAAGTAATTTATCCTGGGTCACATACATGTTACCATACTTCCTCTGTACATCAGGTACAGCCACCTGGCAGCTACATGTGAGACAATTGTCATAAGGTGTTGGAATTGTTTTGCAACCATCTGGCGTCTTTGTTCTAGGCAGCAGGTGAAATGCCACATTTGGACATGGGAGTACCCGGTCTCGGATTCTGTCAGCGCAAGTCACTAAGCGTCTGAGACTCGGGCCTCAACTTCCCCATCCTTACAATGGGGGCAGTATCATCAATAGCAAGGAGTGTGGAGTTGGGGAGAGCTGGGATCGAGTTCTGCCCCTGACATAGCACCAGTATGACCACAAGCCAGCCTCTTTATCTCTTGGGTCTCTCAGGCAAGCCTCTAGAGCTACAGAAAGTACTACTAGAAAGTAGTTCTGCTTTGCTAGGGGGAGTTTCCATACTGAGAGTGTTCTATATTTAAGACAAGGGGAAAGAATACCTATAGTTCCTTATCTCGAAGGGTCATTGGTGTTTCATTGGCACAAGGTACCCCCTCTGCCTGTTCTACAGTTCGAGCTGCCCAGACACTAAGTGGTTAAGTGACTTGTCTGGGGTCACTGGGCAAGAATGTATCAGAGGCAGCATTTGAACCCAGCCCATGCTGACCCTGAGGCCAGCTCTGTCATCGACCACATACACCAGGCTACTTACTTCTTAACTTATTGTTTTTATTCCCCTGAAAACTCTGTTTGAAGTATATAAAGACATCATAACTGCTTGGTTCTTAGACCTGTGTCCCACCCGTGCCAGGCTGGAAGAACTCACCATCAGCTTCCAACGGGAGAGACGTGGCCCTGACCTCGCCTCGCTCTGTCCTCTGCCACCTGGCCAAACCCTTGTCTGAGGGAGGCAGTGTAGGTCAATGGAGAGAGTTTGGCATCAACACCTCTTTTCTTTCCTTCTGTCTCCTTGTCCCAATTTAGAAGAAAAAAAGAAAAACAAATCCCTCGTAACAAATAATAGTAGTCACGAAGGATAAATTCCTACATCCTGTGTGCCCACAAACGCTTGTCTCCTGCTTCACCCCGACTTCTTGACGACTCTGAGAAGGTGGGGAACGTTCTCCATCAGCCGTCTGTGCTGGATTTGTGGCTGGCCATTAGTTGATTGCAGTCCGCATCTTGAAGAATGGCTTCTCTCATCAAGGTTCTTCTAGTACAGATTGTTCTGGCTCTGCATACTTCATCTGTATAAGTCTTCCCAGATAGAGGCAGCTAGGTGTTGGCATAAGGATAGAACTCTGGACCCGAGTTCAAATTCGGCTGCAGACACTTTCCAACTGTGTGACCCTGGGCAAGTCACTTAACCTCTGCTTGAGTTTCTTTGACTATAAAATGGGAATAATACTAGTGCTTACCTCCCAGTGTTGTTGTGATGATTAAATGGGATCATATTTGTAAAAAGCATAAAGTACAACAGTACGTAAACTTAATTATTACGGTTTCCTACCTCCCTTCCCCCTTTTCTCCTTCCCTTCTCCCTTTCTTTCCTTCCCTTCCTCCCTTCCCCCCTTCTCTGCTTCGCCCTTCTCCCTTTCTTTCCTCCCCTCCCTTCCATCCTTCCCCTTCTTCTCTTTCTTTTCTTCCCTTCCTCCCTTCCCCCTTTTCTCCTTCCCCCTTCTCCCTTTCTTTCCTTCCCTTCCTCCCTTCCTGCAAGTCATTTTTACCTCTCTGGGCCTCAGTTTCCCCTTTTGTAAAAGGAGAGGGTGTACTTGATGGCCTCTGGGGTCATGCCAGCTCTAGACCTATGATTCCCAGATGGGATTTCCAGGAACCATTTACTGGGCCGGGTTCTGGGGAAACAGAGGAGGAAAGAAATCCAACCTCAAAGTCTCTTTCCACAAGGAGTTTCTCACATCTAATGATTTTCGGTGGGAGTGGGAGGAGAGTTGGGGCTCTTGACTGATAACCACACCACGTGTACAGATGCTGTGGTCCTTAGACCACTGAAAAGATCACTTCCTGCTGATAACTTCCCTGTCCTAGTGCAGGTGGGTTGGCCTGGGATACAGCGAGCCAGTCTCTTCTTACCTTTGCCGTGGACTTTCTGGGGCACAAGGCCTATTCCCTCTAAGTCTGGGGAGCCCTCATCCTCTTAGCCTGTCACAGGTGGTGTATCATTTTGTATTCCCTCCCTTGCCAGTCTGGCGAGGTGGGCACACTCGTCAGAGCCCGTGGTCAGTGTGGGGACTTCATCCCAGACCGCTGACTCTTGGTGTGAAGTCACAGAGTGGGGTGCAGTGAGCCAACGCTTCCTGGAAGGAGGTTGTGGCTTCCTGGGAGTGTGGGAACTTCCCCCTCCCCCCTTACATTATTTAATTTTTTTACCTCTCGCTGTTTTTTTGGCAAATCCAAATCACCCTTGTTAGCTGGAGAGCTCAGACATCAGGCGAGGCCCTGGCAGCCAGAGAATTTAGGTCAGGCAGTGTCCTAATTGTGAAATGTCTGCAGCCTCTGTCCCTCAGGCCTGTTGCCCTTGCTATCACCAGCCTTTCCCTACTTCTTTCCTAGAGTGACCTGATTCTATCAACTCTTATCAAATTTTCTTTCTAAGACTGGGAATCACTGGGTGTGGGGTGGGGTGGGTGCAGAGATTTAGAGCTGGGAGGAACCTCCTTCAATCTACCGGGCTCTTAACCTGGGGCCCAGGAGCTAGGGCTATATTTCAAATTAATTGGTTTCCCTTCTAATTCTGTGTATTTAGTTTTATGCATTTAAAAGCATGATTCTGATAAAGGGTCCCCAGAGGGGGAGGGAAGAGTGCAGTAGTGTCTGAAATAGAAATGGGGTCTGTTACACCAACCAGGAGGGTCATGGGAAAACCACATATTAACATTAGATTTGTTCTGCTGCATTTTTATTTATTTTGTTAAGTATTTTGCAATTACATCTTAACCTGGTATATTTTAGGGAGTGTGGGCAGGCCGCATTTAACCACTTCTGGTGTTGAGTTGATAGAGAATTGGCTTTGTAGTCTGAAAAATACGAGTTCAAATCTGTATCGGGTGGTGTGTGACCATAGCTAACCTCTGTGCCTTATTCTTCCTCCATAAAAGAAGAGGGTTGGACTCAATGGGCCCTGACATCTCTTCCAGCCCTAATATCTATGATCCAATTGGTTAATGGGATTTTAAGCACTTATTAGGGGCAGCTAGGTGGTGCAGTGGTTAGGACCTCTGGCCTTCAGTCAGAAAGATGAATCTTCCAGAGTTTAAATCCAATCTCAGATGCTTCCTAGCTGTGTGACCCTAGGTTGGTCACTTTACTCTGCCTCAGTTTCCTTATCTATAAAAATGAGCTGGAGAAGGAAATGGCCAGCCACTCCAGTATCTTTGCCAAGAAAACCCTAGATGGTGTCACAAAGAGTCAGACATGAATGAAAAGCAAAAATTTTTAACGTGGGGCCGGGGGAGAGGACATAAGTATTTACTATGTCCTAGGCTCTTTACAAAGAGTGTCTCAGTGGTCCTTACAACTCTAGGGGTAAGTGCTGTTGTTATCCCCAGTTTACAAAGTGACCCGCTCAGGATCACACAGCTAGGAAATGTTCAAGGCTGGATTTGAACTTGGGGTCTTCCTGACTCTCAGGCCCGGCACTCTATGCTAAGGGCTTTGTCAACCTGAACTTACGGTTTCAAAGTTACAAAAAAATTACACTTAACCATGCTACATAAAAACATTACGTGGCCGATGTGTAGAGTTATAAAACAGCATTCCAGGTGAGGTCCGAAGGGGAAGGTCATTGCCAGCTGGGATGGGTAGGGAATGGGTGAGACTTTGAGCCTGAACCTTCTGAAGCTGGCCTTTGACCCCGCTGCTTATCACAGAACAGGAGTCACTGAATTGGGGCCTCCCCTGCCTTGTCCTGAGGGATGGTGTTTGGATCTCCAGAGAGCCCTCTTCCCTGTTGGTGGGATGTTCTTTGAGGCAGTCCCCTGGTGTCCAAAAGAAGATGGGTGTGTGTGGGATACATACCAGAGAATGAGGAAAGAGCCTCTGGCAGGGCTTCTAGCAATGCAGATGTTTGGAGGTCAAGGTCACCAATTACACAATGATCCTAGTGAGGAAGGGAAACTGTCAGAAACCTTGGACTCCTCTTTGTCCTTGGGAGCTATCTTATGGCCCTCCCCAAGGACAGGGCCAGGACTGACCGAAGAGGGATTTTGGCCAACTTGGAGCATTCCTGCAGGCTCCTGATTTCATGTATGACCTTCAGTTCTTCCTCCCGGGAGGCTTCTACCCACTTTGCAGATAAGGAAAGTTTGCCTTACATATACCATGTTGGTGTATGCAGGCTGTTCTGGAGTCCTTGATTGTCAAGGGTGGAAGGGAACTCTGCACCACCCATACACTCATTGGATATTGCCAGGCTTGGAATGAGGAAGGCTCATCTGCAGTTCAAATCTGGCCTCAGACACTTACTAGCTGTGTGACCCTGGGCAAGTCATTTCACACTGTTTGCCTCAGTCTCCTCATGAACCGGAGAAGGAAATGGCAAGCCGCTCCAGGATTTCTGCCAAGAATATCCCAAATGGGTTCACAGAGAGTTGGGTATGACTGGAAAAACGACTGAAAAAAAATGTGTCAGAGGTTGGACAACCCAGCTTGTCAGCCTTTCTGTATTATGGAAGAGTGAGCTGACACCCAGAGAGAAGAGATTTTCCCAGGGTCCCCTTTGCTCAGCATCTGGGGGTGGAGGAGAGGAGAGAAAGTCTGGTATGCAGAGCATTTATGCCATACAGATATTCAGATGTAAACCTAAGTGCTTAATCCATATTTGAATTGAATGAACAGTATGTCTGAATATTCCACCAAAAGCTATCAAGTCCAACCAGCATTTATGAAGTGCCTACAGTATTTATGTATTACTGTATTTACGCAGTGCCTACTGTGCTAAGCCCTGGGGCTACAGAGAGAGGAAAAAACTGCATCTAACTGGGGAGACTACATGCAAATAACTATGTAAAAAGATATCTGTGCAAAGTAGATTGGAGATGATTTCCCAGGGGAGGCCCTACCATTCAGGAGCTTTGGCAAAAGCGCCTTGTAAAAGGGAGGGGCCTGATTTTAACCATTAAATGAACTGGGCCTTGGGGATTCTCTTATCAATAAGTATTGGTGTGCTGTGTGCCAGGCCCTTAAGTACTCTAGGGATGCCAAGACCCAGATGAAAGCAGATCTCATTTAATAGTGAAAATGTCCTCATTGGTCTCTCCCCAGAGGCTAGAATGCAGAGCCCTGAATGAGTGTAGCTGTTAACAGAAGCAGATTTAGAGCAGAGGTCAAGGCAACCCTCCCAAGGAGGAGTGCGGCCCAGGAGTGCAGTGGGCAGCCCTTGCCAGGCTGTGGAAGGCACAGGAGGGATTCTTGGTCCCTCCAGCTTGGGGCGGTAGATGGAGCCTTTGAGGTGGGTTGGAGCTTGGAGATTCTGGAAGGAGAGAGGAGATCTCTTGACCCGGAGCTGGAGGCTCTCCCAGATGGTTTCGTTTTCACATCTCTTTGCCCATTGCTACACTGAACAGGTGTCCTGTGGAAGGTCTCTTTTGCCACCTAGTCCGATGGCAGAGCCGTAGGCAGAACATGGGAGGGTCAAGGTTTCTTCCTACCTCCTTACTGACCATTGCTTGGAGAGCTTGAACTTGTCCACAGAGAAGGGGACAGGTCCTGTGGGTATTTAAAAAAAAAAACAAAAAGGGGTGAGAAATAGGTCAGTGAGTCATTCATTCAACCTTCTCTACTGTTGTACTGTGCTAAGAGCTGGGTCTCCAAATAGAGGTAAAAGACAGCCCTTGCCCTCCAGGAGTTTCCAGTCTCCAGCGGGAGACAACCACAGGGATTTCACATGTGATTTTAGTGGTACGGGGGACGCCCTCTGCCAAGGCAGGTTGGCACTTTCTTTCCAACTTAGGCTTATTTGCCTTGGGAGGTTAAGTAACAGCCAGTATGTGTCCTTTCTTTGATTGATTTATGCTGTCTTTCTATCTTGTTTGTACATATACTGTCTTCTTTATTGGATCGTGAACTCCATGAGAATGGGCACTGCCTTTTGCCCTTTTTTGGCACCCCCAGTCCTTAGCACAGTGCCTGGCACATAGTAGAGGACTTGAGCCCAGGTCTTTCTGGCTTCCAAGCTGCCACTCTATCCCTGACTTCTATTATGTTCAAAATGACGAATACCGAATCTTCTCTGGCATTTGGAAACCCAGGGGGCAGGTTGTACCAAACCCCAAAGATTTCTGTCTTTTCTGTCTCTGTCTCTATGGTTCTGTGATACTGGAATGTGTAGGAGGCGGTGACCAAGTCACCAAGGGCTGGAGTAGTTGGGGAGGTGGGGTCTGAAGTGGATCTTAAAATAAGGGCAGGACTCGAGTGCAGAAGAGGAAGGGAGAAGGGTGCCAACACACCGCTCGCTACACAGATGCTTGGCACCTATGTGAAGGGCAGTCCCTTTGGAGAGGAACAGTGCTTTATCAGTCAACAGATGGTGACTAAAGAGTCTAATTTAAGAACTCGGGGCATGTGAGTCAGTCGGCTAGCTCTGTGTCTAAGTGCTGGGCCTTCAAAGAAGGGCAAAAGACACAGACCCTGCCCTTGGGGAGCTCACAGTCAAACAAGCTGCAGACATTAGAAACGAGAAATTAAATTAAAATCCACATTACAATTCAGAATGAACTATCAAGGGAGGGCACGGGCACTTAGGCATAAGAAGATGGAATTTTTTTTTAGGGAATAAATATTTGTTGATTGACTAAATGAAAAGTTGAATTCTCTAACTCAGGACACAATTTGTGGCCCTGCTACACAGACAGCATTCCCTCAATATTTTAATCCTTTCTTGGCGGAGAAGGGTGGATCTCAATGCCCTGTGGTTAGGGCTTGGTTATCACCCTAAATTCATTCACCTAATAAAAAAGCCTTTTTTTCTTTATATTGGCTCCCATCACCCACCTTTCCAAGAGACTTTTCTTAGGAATCTGGAAAGGACTTTAGAGGAAAATATTATTTCTTAATATTTCCAATTTTGCTAAAGAGTTTTTTTTATAAGTTCCCACACTTGGCACATGCTAAGGGCTTTTTTTCCCCCATTCATTCTTATTTCTGTCTTACTCTGATGAGTATTTCATCAGGATGCCTCCCTAGATGACTGATTCTCCCTCTGTAGAGTGAATGAATGATTGAAGAATTTGGGAGGTGCTTCCTGTCTGCCAAGCCCTGCAGATGCAAATAGCAAAGTAATAGTAAGCCAGTCAGTTCCTAATCACAGGGAGCCCCATAATAATGTACTTTTTTTTTAAAAGGCAATTGTGGTTAAGTGACTTGTCCAGGGTCACGCTGCTAGTAAATGTCTAAGAATAGATTTGAACTCGGGTCCTTTTGACTCTGAAGCTGGTGCTCTATTCATCGCGCCACCTTGCTACTCCTTTATTTGTTCTTAACCTGGGGTCCATGAACTTTGTTGGGTTTTCTTTTTGCCCTTTTTTTTGAGGGGCAATTGGAGTTAAGTGACTTGCACAAGGTCACACAGCTAATAAATGTTAAGTGTCTGAGGCTGGATTTGAACTCAGGTCCTCCTAACTCCAGGGCCGGTGCTTTATTCACTGTTCCGCCTAGCCACCCCTAAACTTTGTTTTTTAAAAAAATGTGTTATGACAACTGTGTTTTACGATATTGATTTCCATTTGTAAACTGTGTATTTTATTTTGGACATTTGAAAACAGTAAACATCAAACATTTCACCAGATTGCCAGGGGGGTCCATGACACAAGAGAGATGAAGAATGTCAAAGGGGGCCCCTCTACATGTAGAAGTAGTTGGATCATAGCATCCTAAACGTAATAATAATGTATGTGTGTGAGTATATGTATGTGTGTATATGTATAGACAGCACTGATTGTATGCCAAGCGTTTTACAGTCATTATCCCATCTGATCCCCACAACAGCCCTGGGAGGGAGGTGCTGTTATTATCCCCATTTTACAGGTGAGGAAGCTGAGGCAAACAGATTAAGTGAGTTGCCCAAGGTCACACAATTAGGAAGTGTAGGGTGCTAGATTTGAACTTAGGGCTTGACTCCAGGCCTAGTGTTTTATTCACTGGGCCAGTTAGCCGCCTTATGATACCAAGAAGTCTCATTGCCACTGACAAGGAACTTACTGCCTCATAAAGCACCACGGTCTAGTTTTGAAAAAACACATTTTAAGAAACTTTATCAACATGATCAGGTAGGAAATGTGGCTTCATTCTCAAATAACCTTGGGAAGCCAATGATGTCTGAAGCTATTTAACCCATAAGGCTGCGTTTTCAAATTCTGGTTTCTGTGTCTCCCTAGTCTAACCCTCCTCATCTGAAAGCTGAGTTCCAGAGAAGTGACTTGACTTGTCCAAGATCACACATCTATGATCAGTGCTTGCTGTACCACTGTCCAAAGACCTTTGTATTTGGGAAGCAGTTGAATACAGTGGAAAGAGACCGGAATCTGGATTCAAATCCTGCCTCCACTGCTGGTTGCCTTTGTGACCTTGGTCAAATCCCTTTCCTTCCTTCGGTCTCAGACCCGCCCTCTGTAAAATGAGGAAATGGAGCCAGATGGTTTCCGAGCTTCCTGCCAATGCCTCTGTGATGTTCAAGGCCCTTTCCATGACCTTCTAACCCTTCTCCCAGAATACTTTCCATAACAGAGGTTGAAAATTTAATTTAATAAGAATGATGCCACCTTTATAGGACACTTTAAATTGTTCAGATTCACAACTTTGAAGTAGGTAGTAATTAGATAGTAATAGGAAGGTAGTAATTTATTTTTTCCATTTGCTTAGAAAAGCAAAGGATAATCTAGGAGGCCCAATGACAGGCAGTCGTAGGTGGGTCCTGTGGATTAGAAGGCCAGGCCTGGAGTCAGGAAGACCTGAGTTCAAATTCATGTACTTACTAGCTGTGTGACCCTGGGCAAGTCACTTAACCCTTGTTTGTCTCAGTTTCCCCATCTGTAAGATGGGGATAATATTAGCACTTACATCCCAGGGCTTGTGAGGATCAGATTACATGGTAATTGTAAAGGGTTTAGCATGGTAGGTGCTATATAAATGTTGCTTATTATTATTATTATTATCATTTTCAGGTGATAATAAAAGTCCTAGACTTGGATTTGGGAGGAACTTGGGTTCGAATTTCTCCTCTGACTTTTATTAGCCGCTTCACCCTGGGAGGAATTGTTTGATGTGTCTGAAACTCAGTTTTCCCGTCTGTAAGGTGGGAATAAGAACAAAAAAAGCTCTTGAGACGATGTTTCTGAGCTTCAGTTTTCCTGATTGCAAAAATGGACACACACACACAAACACACAGACCATACACACACACACACACCACACAAACGCACGCACGTGCATGTGCTCCCACTTCCTGAGTTTGCTGTGAGGATGAAATAGGTTTCTGCACGTAATGAACTCTAAGCTTTCTATCTGCCAATGTCATCCGTCACTTGGTGGCTTTGCCCAAGGTGGTATTGCTGCTTCAGTCAGAGGAAGGACCGTGCCCTTTCCCCCATCCTCAGAGGATTAGTGTTGGGCATTCAGCCAGCCTGGGTGGAGGGATGTTTCAGGGACTGTACAGTAAGACAATGCTTTAATTTAAGGTTTGCCAAATCTCCCAGCATATGCGATCTCATTTAATCTTAATTTGCAACCCCGGGGAGATTGGTGCCATAATTGTCCCTTCTTTACAATCAGTCAGCACTTATAAAACCCCTACTATGTGTGAGGCATCCATGCTTGGTACCAGAGACAAAGAAAGGCAAAAAAGGCAGTCTCGGCGCTCAAGGAGGTTGCCGTCTAATGGCTTTTACAGGAGAAGAAACAGAGGCATGCAGATAGTGACTCTGTCCACTGTCCTCCCCCCAGAATGGAGAGCCTGGTGCCACTGACCAGAGCAGCTGGTGCGGGGCTCGGAGCCCCTTCCTCTGCACCTCTGTGCAGGGAGCAACGGGAAACGGATTGCTTGAAAGCAGCCCACCTTACTGTCTGAACCCTGCTTGATGCGTGACCCCATCCCATGGGTTCACTCCCATTTCTAGAGGTTAATTTTTCTACGTCTTTGTTGTCTGCGTGGTGTCTCCCCGTTAGGGCATAAGGGACTGTTTTTACCTTTTTTGTATCGCCAGCACTTGGGTGCTTAATAAATGCTGGTTACTTGAGTACTGAAATGACTGTATACACTCTTGGAAGGAGACTGGAAAGTTTTCTGGGCTGTAGAAGATTGCTTTGTGCCAGGGACAGTGCCAAGTGCTGGGGCCACGAAGTCAGGCAGGCAGGACGGTGTCTGCCCTCGAGGAGCTTACCTTCTGATGGGGGAATGCTGGAAATAATGTAAATAAATATTCATATTCATATTCATAGGAAATACAAAAATAAAATGTTTATATTTGTATGAAATGTAAATATAAAATAAGTATATAAATATAATATATGTAAGATATAATATAAATATAAAATATAAAGGGAAACTGACAGACCACAGAAGGAGCTGACGGTCAGGGGAGAAGGGGTGGAGACAGTGGAGGCAGCATGGTATGGAGATGGCCAGGAAGTAGTCTGAAGGCCTGGGTTCCAATCTCGATCATGCCACTCACTGGCTTTGTGACCTTGGACAAATCACTTAAGGTTTTGAGGCTTTTTGTTGTTGTAGGGCTCTTTCAGTAGTGTCTGACTCCGTCTTAAGGTTTTCTTGGCAGGGATACTGGAGTGCTTTGCCATTTCCTTTTCCAGCTCATTTTACAGATGAGGAAACTGAGGCAAACAGAATTAAGTGACTTGCCCAGGGTTACCCAGCTGCTAAATCTCAGACCAGATTTGAACTCGGGTCTTCCTGACTCTAATCCTGGTGTTCTATCCACTGAACCATCTAATTGCTCCCATACTGGAGTGCTTTGCCATTTCCTTCTCCAGCTCATTTTACAGATGAGGAAACTGAGGCAAACAGAGTTAAGTGACTTGCCCAGGGTCACCCAGCTATTAAATGTCTGAGGTCAAATTTGAACTCGGGTCTTCCTGTCTCTAGGCCCGGCATTCTGTCCTTTGAGCCACCTGGCTGCCTTGTGGGAGCCTTAATTCTCTCATTTGTAAAATAAAATTATTTGGAGGTGCCCTCCAAGGACCACAGACCCAGAGCTTGAAGGCCTCTTGACTCTCTGGTCCAAACCTACCCCCTCCTCATTTTTTCAGACGAGGAAACCAAGTTCCTCAGAGATTCAGTGACCTGCCCAGGATCCCACAGGCAACAGTAATAAACATAAATAAATAACAGTTGAGAATATTTCAATAACTGACATTTGTATAGTGACCTAAGGTTTACAAAGCCCTTTATAAATGTAATCTCATTTTAAACCTGAGTTTCTCTGGCTCCAGACCTGGCACACTTTGTTTTGAGTGGCAGTCTTAGGGTCCTTTAAAATTAGTTTGTTGTTTCATTGTTTTGGTCCCAGTTTCTGGTTCCGGCTGTTATTCCTGCCATCTGGAGGAAGCAGAAGGTGGGGAGGGCCCACAAGTGGATTTTGGGGGGGGTAGAGAGGATGCGTCAGGAATCGTGACTTGGGCCAGATTCACAGGGTTTTATTTATGTTCTCCCTTAGGTGAGGATGATGAGGGGGAGGCTTTTAATCCTCTTCCTTAGGAGGAAATTGTCAAACCACTGTGTCCTAGGCTCTCTGGCGACATGTATCAGCCAGAGTGCAAGGGAGCACATGGGAAGTGGTCACCTGGAGGGTATGGACACTAAAGAAGCTGGCAATATAGACAACCAATGTCTTGCATTTATATAGAACTCTGAGGTTTGCAAAGTACGTTACTCACATCATCTTATTTGATCCTTACAATCCTTTGTGTGTGCGTTAACTTCATTTTACAGATGAAGAAACCAAGGCCCAGCTGACCCGGGGTCAGTAAGTGTCTGCAGCATCATTTATTTATTTATCTTCCTGACCCCCAAGTCTAATTAATCTGTCCACTGCACTGTGTAGTCTCAGGCTGAGAGCTCTAAGGGGCCCTTGGAATCAAGTCTTTTCAATTTGCAGAATATGAAACCGAAGTCCATAGAGGTGATTTATTCAAGGACTTACCTCTAGTCAGTGCTAGAGTCAGGACTGATTTATATGTTTCAGTAAATTTACCTTGTACCTCCTGGAGCAGGTAAAGTTAGAGTAGAGATGCAGTCTGCTGGCTTAGTGTATAGAACACTGGGCTTGGAGTTAGGGAGGACTGAGTTCAGATTTGACCTCAGACACTTACTAGCTGTGTGACTCTGGGCAAGTCAGTTTAACTCTGTTTGCCTCAGTTTCCTCATCTGTAAAATGAGCTGGAGAAGGAAATGGCAAAGCACTCCAGTATGGAAGCAGTTAGATGGCTCAGTGGATAAAGCACCAGGGTTAGAGTCAGGAAGACCCGAGTTCAAATCTGGTCTGAGATTTAGCAGCTGGATGACCCTGGGCAAGTCACTTAACTCCTCCTCTGTAAAATGAGCTGGAAAAAGAAATGGCAAACCTCCAGTATCTCTGCCAAGAAAACCCCAAATGGGATCATGGAGAGTTGGACAACACTGAAACGACTGAGCAATGATGACAAAATCCCAGCTTCCCCTAACCTGTCTTTTAAAGCTAGTGCTTTCCCTCTTGTAATTCTTTCTTCTTTGTCTTGTGTATGGCTTGTTTGCTGGTTTTTCCCCTCTTTGGATTGCACTTCCTTGAGGGCAGGGACTGTCATTAGCATCTTTTGTAATCCTCAGTGTTGAGCACAGTGCCTGTCATATAGTAGGTGCTTAATAAATGTTTATTGACTGACTATTAATTTCTATCAGGATCCATGGCTTTATCTGCTTAGGAAGGGGAGCTACTTGGTGAAAACTAACTCCCTCTACCAACTAATATTGGACAACTTACTTCCCTCCCCCATCCCACTTAATAGTATTTTATTTTTTCCAATTACATGTAAAGATAGTTTTCAGCATTCATTCTTAGAAGATTTTGAGTCCAAACTTCCTTTTCTCTCTCCCTCCTTTCCCTCCTCCTTCCCCAAGATGGGATGCAATCTGATATAGGCTATACATGTATGATCATGTTAAACATATTTCCACATTAATCATGTTGTGAAAGAAGAATCAGAACAAAAGGGAAAAAACTAGGAGAAAGAAAAAAACAAAAAAAGGTGAAAAAAGTCTGCTTCGATCTGCATTCAGACTCCATTAGGTCTTCCTCTGGAGGTGGACAGCAGTTTCCATCATGACCCTTTCGGAGTGGTCTTGGTCATTGTTGAGAAGAGTTACGTCTATCAAAGTTGGTCATCTCAGTGTTGCTGTTACTGTATACAGTTCTCCTGGTTCTGCTCACTTCACTCAGCATCAGTTCATATAAATCTTCCCAGTAGTATTCCATGACTTTCATATACCACAACTTGTTCAGCCATTCCCCAGCTGATGGGCATCCCCTCAATTTCCAATTCTTGGCCACCACAAAAAGAGCTGCCATAAATATTTTGGTACGTGTGGGTCCTTTTCCCTTTGGGATACAGCCCTAGTAGAGATATTGCTGGGTCAAAGGGTATGCACAGTTTTATAGCACTGGGAACCTACTTAAAGTCTTTGACTATCCAGAGCGGTCAGGAGTCACAGCTAATATGTGCCAAAGGTAGGACCTGAACCCAAATCATCTACTTCCCCGAGGCCATATTTGTATACTCTTTGCCACCAACAGCTGCTGATTCTGATTATTTTTGCTATTGTTATCAGTTTACCTGTAACCGTTGTCAAAGGGTGTTCCACAGGCCTGAGCCTTCTTACACATACGCTTTCATCATTCTCTCTTGTGTTAATGACATAATTTGAACTGGTTTATATGCTAAGAGATGCTATCTTGCCTGTGAGTTTCTGTTCCAAAGCAGATCTGCTTTCCAGAGTGGTTTTGATTTGTCAAAGTGAGTGTCCTGGTTGGAAAAAGTGTGTGTGTGTGTTTGTGTGTGTTGGTGGTATAGTTGTATACTTTCCCAGTATTTTTTCTTTTTAGCTGAAGAGAAGGGAAGCCATAAATTATGGCTAAACCTCCTTGAGGGCCTTACGCTTATCTGTGTTTAAAGAGTAAACACGTTTTTCTGCTGCAGGAAGGATGGGCTGGGTGATAGCACAATCCTATGTTACTGAGATGTTGACTGGTTGGATCCAAAGAATAGTCAGGAATAGATCAGTGTTAGCTTGGATGTTGGAGGGGAGGCTTCAGGAGAGTTTCCCATGGATCTTTGGGCCTTTCTTATTTTAGATCTTTAAAAAAAAATGTTTTGTTTTTTTTTTATCCATGAATGGGAATTCTTCTTCAGATTGCCAAGGATGCAGATCTGGGAGGCACAGCTCATGCTGTCAGTACCTAAAAGATTTAACTTAATTGGGAAACATGTAAAGACTTGACCCTGAAATATAAGGTGGAGAAGGCATCTTTAAGAAAGTACTTTATCTGAAAAAGTCGTGGGGGGTCTTAGTGGACTGAAACCTCAAAAGGAATTAATGGGATGATATGATAGCTAAAAAGAAACAAAGTCGTGTGATTTGGGGATGGATGCATCGCTTCCAAACAGCGGTGCTGCTCAGAGTACAGGTGGAGTATTGTGTCCAGCTAGAAAGCATCCTGAAGGAGAGGTGACCAGGATGGTAGTGGGCCTTGAATTCAGTAAACATTTATTAGGTACTGCTCTTTCCTAAGCACTGTGCTATATGCCAGGAATATAAATTTGTTGTTGTTCAGTCGTATCTGATCCTTTGTGACTCCATTTGGGGTTTTCTTGGCAGAGATACTAGAGTGGTTTGCCATTTCCTTTTCTAGCTCATTTTGGAAACTGAGGCAAAGGGGTAAGTGACTTGCCCAGGGTTACCCAGCTAGTTTGAAGTCAGATTTGAACTTAGGTCTTCCTGACTCTAAGCCTGGCATTTTATCCATTGTGCCACAGAACTGCCCCCTTAGTAGCTGTCTTCAAATGTGAAGGGCCCTCATGAGGAAGAGGAATTAGTTATGTTCCATTTGCTCTACAAGGGCAGAACAGGGTTCAGTGGATGGAAATTGCAAAGTTACATTTAGGCTCCATGCCCAAAGACTTTCCATGCAACTACCTGCAAGGGGAATGGGCTGCTGGTGGGTTCTCTCCTCTTGGAGCCTTTGACCAAAAGCCAGATGGATGGCCATTGGTTGGGTTAAGTTGTAGAAAGAATCCTTGGACAGGTATGGGTTGTACTGATTGACCTCAGAATTCTTTTCAACTTCTGAGATTGGGAGAAATTGTTAGCAGTTAGCCAATCCACAAACATGTAAGTGCCCAGGGAGTGTGTGTGGGTGCAGGAGGCCCAGCATGTCTGGGGTGAGGGCTGCTCATCCACTTCTGGTGCCCACCTTCCCCCAACTCTCACCTGTGGCTCCAAGAAGCAGTAGCATGTGCAGCAGCCACATCCCAGTAAAACCGTCTTGGTAGATGGGCTAAACCAGGTTTGAGGGTAACTGACAGGCCTAGGCTCTAGGTGAGTTAGGGAATATTCACCCCAAACATACGAAGACTTCCCTAGGCAGAAGGAAGCACTGTGGAGAATTTGGTCAGACTGAAGATTCCAAGGCCATCTACTGCATCCTCGGCTATGACTAGTTGGCCTGACTTGTCCTGCTACGTAAGGCCGTGGAAGAGAGTGAGGCCCATGACCTTGAGCAATGCTGCCTCGCTTAAATCCAACTTATGCTCGAGTCAAAAAAAAAAAGTACAGAGACTAAATCGAGAAACACTTTCCTAGCTGGGTGACCCTGGGCAAGTCACTTAACCTCCACTTGCCTCAGTCTTCTCATCTGTAAAATGGGAATAATAGCATCAGATACTTCCCAGGGCTGTTGCAAGGCCCAAATGAGATCCTATTTGTCGAAGGCCCTTAGCACAGGAGCGGGCACACAGTGCACACCATATAAATGCTTCTTTCTTCCCTCCCTCCTTTCCTCAAGTGGTTATTAAGAGCTGAGTATAAGAGAAAAAAAGGTTTGGATAAGTTTGTGGGCAGGAGATTAGGGATACATTTTTAAGACAAACCAGAATGTTTTGGGGTAAAAAATCAGGACAGAACAACCAAGGTCTCCCACGACATTCCAGCAGTGGTGAGCTGTGTTCCCTTGGTGGAGTAACTCAACATTTCTGGGCCATGGTGATATCGCTTGCAAAATGAAAACCTTGAGGGGATGGAGGATCTTCACCAGCCTTGACATCTCTCATGTCTGTGGCCCTGCTCGATCCCCTGGAAGCCTCTGAAGGCTGGATTCCAGGCTGAGGGCTCCTAGGCCTGGCCCCAGGGGAGGAGGTTCATCTCATGTTTTGTGCTCCCAAAACGTGTCTGCTGGGTGGGAGGCCACTTGGCCCACTCTTCTCTGGACATGGCTGCTCCCGATTCCCAGCGGCTGCTGGCGAAAGGCAGGCACCGCAGGGCCATCGCTGTCAAGTGACAAATGGCCAAGCCAAGATCAAGGTGACAGCTGAGGGACAGTTGGTAAATGCTCTGCGTGAGGGGGTGGTGGCTGGCGTCATGAGGGTTGTGTAAGAGGAAAGCGTGTCCCTGATGGTTGGGAAAAAGTGTGAGGGAGGCAGTGTAGGATTTCACAAGTCATGTCAGATGAGAGAGGGAGAAAGGGGGATAAGAGGGGACAGAGAGGAAGAGGAGAGAGAAAGAGAGGGAGAGGAGAGAAGAGGAGAAAGAGAGGGAAAGGAGAGAAGAGGGGAGAGAGAAAGAGGAGAGAGGAAGGGACAGAGAGGGAGAAAGGGAGAAGGGAGAGCGAGCGAGCTCACACTAGCTTTAGGATGGAGGAAGCAGATTTCAGAAAACTCAAGCTGGATGAGTGTGGGAAGGAGAGAAGTTCCCCTGGATAATAGGGACAGAATCACTTTGCTTTGGGGGCTCAGAGTGTAGGGACTAGATAAAGGGGGGAAGGAAGAAAACCCTCTGATTTTGCTTCTGATATGGAGCGCCCTAAGGATGCAGGGAACCCAGTGTGAGGGATAAAGGGAGATGTCATGGGTAGTGATACTGAGGACTAGAAAGGGATGTCATCTTTTACACCAACACACTTTCATTGAGCGCCGGCTGTTTGTGGTGGACCGACTGCTGCAGATACAAAGAGGGGAGATGCACGTTCCCTGCCTAATTTGAGTCTAGGGAAAGACCTGAGTTTGAATCCTATGGTTTCTTTCTTGTGTGACCATGGGCAGCCCACTTCCTCCAGACTCAGTGTTCTCCTTTAAAATGGGGATAATAATATTCACACTTTTTTTCTGGCAAGATCTTAGTGAGAAAAGTGCTTCAGGGGACTTGTGCTAGTCAAGAGGAAATTATTGTCATTGTTAGTGTGCCTGGTGAGAAGTGAGAATAGTCCTGAAGATTGTCCCATCTCTTACTGGAAGCCTTCCCCACCCCCTCTTAATTCCAGTGTCTTCCCTCTGTTAATTATCTCCTGTTTATCTTGTGTAGAGCTTGCTTTCCCATATATTTATGTGCATGCCATCTTTCTTACTAGATTGTAAGCTCCTTGAGGGCAGGGACTGTCTTTTGCCTTTTTTTTTGTATTCTCAGCACTTAGCACAACACCTGGCACATAGTAGGCACTTTTTAATGTTTATTGATTGATTAAAGAATTGAAAATTAATATTTTATAGAGGGCAATGAATTGTTGCTTGGTGGGTGGGAGTGGGCTAGAACATATGACCAGTGAGAAACATTTAAGAAAAACAGGAGTAAAAGATGTCATCAGTCAACAAACATTTATTAAGCACCTACTTAATCTGTCAGGCCCTGTGTGAAGTACTGAGGATACAAAGAAAGTTAAAAGACAATCCTTGCCCTCCAGGAGCTTACAGTCCAGTATAGACTACACATCATAGTGTTGTAGGATCTGAGATCTCATGCTGGAACCTCAGAAGCCCTCTACAGATGAGGAAATGTGAGTCCTGTGGAGCTTAAACGAGTTGCCCAAGGTTATACTTTTTTCCTTTCTTTTTTCCAGAGCTAGGGATGGTCAAGGAAGGATTTTAAAATTTGAGTTAAAGCTAGAAAGGATTTCAAAGATCACCTTCCAATGGACTGCACTACTTCCTCTACTTTTTCTTTTTTTTGCTACATGGTTTTCATTTGAACATTAAATTTCATTTTCAGGTTCACATTCTCTTCCTCCTTATCTCCCCACTCCGAGAAAGCAAGAAAAACGAAACCCATCACAAATATATAGAATCGAGCAAAGCAAATTCTCACATTGGCCATGTCCAGATAAACAGCGTCTCAATCTGGATGCACTCTGAGTTCCTCAGCTGTATCTGGAGTTACTTTACATCACGAGTTCTCTGGAATGATCATTGGTCTTTGTGTGATCAGAGTTCTTTATTCTTTCAAGTTTTTTGTGTTTATGGTGGTGGTGTTTTTGTATAAATTGTTTGCCTGGTTCTGCTCACTTCACTTTGTATCGGTTCATATGAATTTTCCCAGGTTTTTCGGAAACCATCTTATAGCACAATAGTATTCTGTCACATTCATATACCATATCTTGTTCTACCATTCCCCATTTAATGGGTACCTCCTCAGTTTCCAATTCTTTGCCCCCATAAAAAGCTGTTATAAATATTTTTGTACATATGGGTCCTTTCTCCATTTTTGACCCCTTTGGTTTCTGTACGTAGTGGTGATATTGCTTGATATGTACAGTTTAATAGCTTTTTGGGCATAGCTTCAAACTGCATTCCAGAATGATTGGACAAGTTCATAGATCTACCAACAGTATATTAAGGTCCCTATTTTCCCACATCCCTTCCAGCATTTGTCATTTGCTTTTTTTGGGGGGAGGGGTCAACTTGGCCAGTCTGATGGATATGAGGTGGTACTTCAGAGTTGTTTTAATTTGTATTTCTCTAATTATTAGTGATTTGGAGCATTTTTTTTATATGATCCATAAACATTTATCAAGCCTCTCCTATGTGCCAGGTATTTGCTAAGTGTTTGTAATGTAATGCCAAGGAAAGGCAACTTCCCAAGGTTCAAAATACCAGCATAGGTGCTCTCCATTTTATTCAGTGACAAATTAAGAACAGAGAAGATCATGACATCATTCAAAATACAGCATTTACTAAGTGTGATTAAATAATCTCCAAGCACTACCCCACCCCAGAACCTTCCATTCATTCAATCAATTACAAAGTTCCTGTTCTAAATACTACTCCACCCCTAGGCTGTACCTTCATTTAGTCCATCACAAAGCCCCTCTTCTCAAATGGAGATTAGTTTCCAATCATAAGTAAAGTACTTTCATTTGTTCATAGAACACAAAAAGGTCAAAAGTTCCCCACCCCTGGATCACAATTGAATCTACCCCAGAGTTACAACAAGTTTAAGCACAGCACTTAATACCCAAATGGAGGTCTTTTCTTCATCTTGATAAGAAGCAAGTTCTCAGCAATCTTTGTTCCTGGGGAGACAAAGCTTAGCAAGGCCACAAGATACATTGCCAGTCTCTTCATTGATTCATCCTCTGTCTGCAGAACAGTGCTAGGACCCCTGAAAACATTAGCAAAACCCTCTCCCAGGATTTCTGTAAACATACAACAAGAAAATCCTTCTTCAGGGCTTCTGAACCAACAGAAAGGTTCCCAGACCCCTGCAACAACAGCACTGTCCTTCACCAGTGGACAGCATTCACTCTCTGTCTGCAGAACAGTCTCCAGACCCCTGCAACAACAGCACTGTCCTTCACCAGTGGACAGCATTCACTCTCTGTCTGCAGGACAGTCTCTGGAGCTCTGAACCAACAGAAAGGTTCCCAGACCCCTGCAACAACAGCACTGCCCTTCACCAGTGGACAAATCTGGCAAAACAACATCAAAACAGACAGACAAAGTACCAGCAAAACAGCCATGTCTCCTCAGTCCTTGGCAGCTCCGGGGGCAGGTCTCAAAAGTCCTGGGCAATTCAAAGTGGCCCTCAGCAATCCTCTCAGTCTCTCTCTGCCTCCACGAGGGTGCTGCTTCCAAAAAGTTATTCTGCCTCTCTCTTGTGTCTCTCCAAATCTAAGTCACCAGCTTCTCCCAGTTCAGCACTCTCTTTTCACTTCAACAAGTCCATCCCACAAGTGGGATTAACAAGTTCTGGGTTTTAACACAATCAAACCAAAAACCAAGCCAATACAGGGGAATCTTTAAATGCCATTACTATTACAGTGTTAGAGATAAAAGAAAGGTAAAAGATAATACATGCTCTCCAGGTACTCATAAGCTAATGGTATGTATGTGTGTGTGTGTGGGGGGGCTGTTCAGGAGAGCTAGCACCTCTGATGTGAGCGGTGCCAACCCCTTTTCAGGGCCGCTTTTCCACCTTTGACTTTACCTGCCACCCAACTCTCACCTGTATCTCCAAGAAGCTGTATCATGTCAGTGACCACACCCCAGTAAGACTTTCTTGGCAGACTGAAGGCCTCAAACCTATCAGTGAGTTAGGTGGATGTATACCCCAAGCATGTGTAGACTTCCCCTGGTAGAATGGGCAGATGAGAAGCCATGAAAGTGGCTGAAGCAGGCCCTGTGGAGCACTTAGAGCTTGGTCATCCATCAAAGATGCCAAGGTCATCATGCATCCCGTGCCATCACCAGTCAGCTTGACTTTGGTCTTGTTACTGGACTTTGATGACTCTCCAAGAATGAGGCTGACCACGTTGTGCAGCTTTGCCTCGATTAAATGCAGTTCACAGACAAGCCAAGGCATCTCCTATGATGTCATCGGTCCTCTGAAAATGAAGGACAAACATCAATGTCACAGAGAGACAACATGTCAACGGTTACATATAATCAAGTTACATGCAGGATAAATCAGAAATGATCAATGGAGGGAGGACAGTAGAACTAAGGAGGATTGGAAAAGACTTCCTGTAGAAGGGGAGATTTTTTCTAGGGCTTGAAGCAGAGAAGCCTGGGGAAGGGATGAGGAGGGAGAGCCTTCCCTTCACAGCCAGTGAAAACACCTGCAGCTGAGATGGAGGGTTAGGGTTAGGGTGAGAAAGTGTCAGTTGTGAGGAAACTAGGAGGGAGGGTTAGCTTATGCAGGGCTTAGAACCCCAGCACGACCTGGTATTTGAGTGGTAGCACTAGCATCCTGATTCTTGGTGTCTGCTATGCATCAGGCTGTCTTTTCTTGATGGGTTTCCTCTAGGCAGAGAAGAGCAAGTGCCTTTCTTTTACTTTTAGAGCAGGATAAGGCCTCAGTAAAGGCAGCCAGTTGACTTCAGTGGGTTAATTCATAAGGTCGTGGCCATTTACCTTTGTACTGAGCAAGGACTCTCACCCCCTAACCTTTGGCAAATAGATGAGTAGGGGAAGAGGCAGATTAGCCTGTCTTGAATGTTGTACCCTGATGGATGACCTTCCCACCAGTGGGTCCTGATGATGCTGTCCCTGTCCCAGGGCTAGCTCCCACGGGCGTGTGCTTCCTCATGGGAGGAATACTGTCTTAGATCTTGTTATTTGGACCACGGGGCAGCCTCCTTTGTCCTTTGCCTACAGACAATAGGTTTTTCCGGGCATTCACCGAGCTCAGATGACCCAAACATTGACTAGAGAGTGTCTTGGGTTCCTATTAAAATTTTCTTAACGGAAAGTGGGTTTTTTGGCCAAAAAATAAAAGTAAGAACAAAAATACCCAAAGCATCAGGCTGTTCTATGCCAGAGGTCTTGTAAATGGGCCAGAATTTCCTCTAGGGATTCCTACTTTCCAGTAATGGTCAACAGAACGTTAACTGGAAGGATGCATTGCCCGTGGGCTCTTGAGTTCAGAGGTTACTGAGAGCTTACATCGGTAAAAAAAAAAAAAGGTTCACTTAGTCTACTCTCTCTCACCTGGAGGCATTTGGGAACATATTGGCCTGTTTGCTTGATGGTGACAATCTCTTCAACTGTTGAAAGCTTTTAGATTTCAGTTGCCAGTTGGATGGGATTCCTTATTTCTAGAATCTCTTGGGTCTACAGGTCACTTTCTTTGAGTTTTCCTAGGCACTGGATTTGGGCCTGGAGTCAGGGAGATCTGAGTTCAAATGTGGCCTCAGATACTGCGTAACCCTGGGCAAGTCACTTAACCCAGTTTGCCTTAATTTCCTCACCTGTAAAATCATCTGGAGAAGGAAATGGCCAAACCATTTTCCTTGCCAAGAAAACCCCGTGGACGATATGATCCATGGGGTCACAAAGAATCAGACCCAATTGAACAAAAACAACAACATGCTTTGGATTATTTATTTTATTCTTCTGTATACTTGTTCATTGAGTCTATTTCCTCCCCACTCCCACTCCTGAGCTGCTTGATTGACGTCAACGGGTGTCATTATTCAGCCCCTAGTGTAACACTCTGTATGCAGTATGTGCTTAATGAATGGTTGGCTTGAATTGGAATGATTTCCAGTTATTTCAGCTCTGGTAAGGCTTGAGATTATAATGCTACTTTTGACTCTGCCTTTGAGAACTAGTAAAGAAATACTAACTGGCATTTTCCTCGTTCTGGGCTTTACAAGGAACTTTACATTCATCATCTAGGATCTGCCCAACAGGTACTGTTATCCCCACCTTGCAGATGAGAGAATTGAGTCTCAGAAAAATCGTGGCTGGTTCCTGCTCCCAGTGAGTCAGGATTCACAGCCCAAAGCCAATGCAGCCTCTCTGCCTATGAGAGTGAAGGAAGACCAGTCCCTTCTCACAGGATCCCAGGGCAGACACCAAGGGGCCGCTAATCCAGAGGTGTCGAACTCCCAGGTGGGGCCAGAACCAGATTCAAATGAAAGTGGCAAATGTTTAACAAAATCAACACAATATTGTTGTTGTTCAGTGATTTCAGTCCCTGCCCTCAAGAAGCTTAGAATCTAATGGGGAAGACAAGATGTACAGACAGAGCAGGTGAAAGGTAACCTTCAGGAGATGACATTTGGGCTGAGTCTGGAAGGAAGCCAGGGATTCTGAGAGGCAGACGTGAGGTGGTGGTTGGCGTTCAGTTCTGTCTGACTTCCTGACCCCATTGGAAGGGTTATCTTGGCAGAGACACTGGAGTGGGTTGCCATTTTCTTCTCCAGTTCATTTTCCAGATGAGGAAACTGAGGCAAACAGGGTTAAATGACTTGCCCAGGGTCACCTAGCTACGAAGTGTCTGAGGCCAGCTTTGAACTTGGGTCTTCCTGACTCCAGGCCGGATACTCTATCCACTAAATCACCTGGCTGCCCCAACAATGCAGCGTAGATAATGTCAGTAAGTCAGCATGTGGCTGGCAAATGTCTATTTCTGTTTGAGTTTGACACCAGCTAATTTATTCCTCTCCTTTTATAGATTAGGGAAGTGAGGCCCAGGGACAAGAAGCAGCTGCTTAAGCTTGCACCTGTTACACAGTTAGTAAGCAGGTGGATTTTGAATCCAAGTTCTCTTCCTTCAGAAGCCATGTCCTTCCCACTGCCCCATCTTTTGGAAAAGATTTTTTAAAAAGTCTTTTTTTTTTTTTTTCATCCTGTAATTGTTCAGAGCTGTCACACAATATGGAATTTGGGTGCTTGAAGGCTCAAAGATTTAAGTTTGGAGAGTGGTCTTCTATTTTAGAGGTAAGGAATCTATGGCATAGTGAGAGTCCTAGAGATAGTAAGTATCAGAGGGAAGATTTGAATTCAGGTCCTGTGAGTCCAAGCCCAGTACTCTTTCTGCCCCCTGTACCATCTCACCTCCTTCTCAGGGCCAGAAATAAGGGAAATGGAGCCAAAGAAGGAATATTATCCATAGATGTAGGAAAGGGGGAAGGGAATAAGTATTTCTGTACCACCTACTATGCGCCAGGTAGTGCGCTAAGGCCTCTACAAATATGATCTCATTGGATGCGCATAACAAACCTGTAAGGTAGGTGCTGTTATGACGCCCATTTTATTTTATTTATTTATTTTCTTTTTTTTGGAGGGAGGAAGGCAGGGCAGTTGGGGTTAAGTGACTTGCCCAAGGTCATATGGCGTGTGTGTGTGTGTGTGTGTGTGTGTGTGTGTGTGTATGTGTGTAGTGTCTGGGGCTAGATTTGAACTCAGGTCCTCCTGATTCCAGGGGCCGGTGCTCTGTGCCACCTAGCTCCCCTATGACCCCCATTTTAGAGTTGAGGAAACAGAAGCAAATAGATGTGACTTGCTGAGGGGGTTACACAGCTAGTAAATGGCTGGACTTGAACTCGGGTTATGCCTCTTAAGTCCAGATACAGAGTACCGGGTGATGAGAGCGGCATGTGTCAGAGGAGAGGTGAGTGGTCACTGCACCAGGCGGGGATGGCCCCATGGAATTGGGTCAGACTTGGGTTGGGTCCTGAAGGATGGGTAGACTTTGAGGAGGGGCTTGGGGGTTGGAGGAAGGGAAAAGGACTCTGGTTCCCTGGCTATGGGATGAGATGCTAGTCAAAGACTCGAGCCTCCTAAGGGAAAGATGTGGGTACAAGGCGGCTGAGTGCCATTTTTATTTTTATTTTTTTGCCTTCAGGTGCTTGTTCACAAACCAGTTAGATGAGGAAAGGGGAAAGCCTTGTCTTGTATCTCAAAGGCCTTCCTGCATAGGCTGTCCTCTTTCTGAGAAATGCAATAGACTAATTTAGAAGTTAGGAGGTAGAACAAACATTAAAGCTGGTTTGCCTCAGTTGTTTTAATTTTTTAAATTAATTTTTAAAAATTGGATCTATTTTGTTTTTCTCCCTTTCCCTCCCTCCTCCCTCCTTAGGGTGGAGGGCAGGGGAAAGAAAAACAAAATCCTTCTAATATGCAAAGTTAAGCAAAAATTGATTCTTGCATCGACAATGTGCCAAAAAATGTCTCTTCCTCTTTGGCCTGAGCCCATCATGTCTCCATTGGGAGATTGGCAGCATGTTTCTTCATCAGTTCTCTGGAATTCCAGTTACTCATTGTGTTTTTCCAACTTCTCAAGGCTTTCAAAAAATTGTTTACTTTTGTAAAGTTATTGTATAAATCATTCTTTTGTAGAAATCTTCCCAGGTTTTCCTGAAATTGCCCTATCTTCATTTCTTGTAGCATAATATCATGTGCATACTGTAGTTTGATGGTCCATTCCTGGTGGGTGGGCACCCCTCACCTTCTTTTTCTTTGTCCCCACAAAAAAACTGCACTTGTGTTTTCGCCAGGCCAACGGAGGACTGTGCAGGCCAAGCCAGGAGGGCACGGGATGAGGCGACCTCGGCCCCCCTGGGTATTGGGTGTTGGGGGAGGGGGGGAAGGGATTGCCCTGGCAATGTGGGCATAGCTGCCCCAACCTGCCCACGCCGTGTTCTGAGCTTGCTTTTGGCAGAAAGAATGCCGGGCTGCACACATGCTAAAGTGATTTAATCTGACTTGTTAACTGGGCTGGAAGTGGAAATGCCAGGGAGAAGCTAGACCCTGGGAAAGCTCCCCAGCCTTGGCCTGGTTTTCCTCTGCTGGGATTTGTTGGCAGATACTGCGTGGCTCATTGAATCCTGGATGGAAAACGGGAAGGAACCTCAAAGGCCAACAGGACCTTCCCCTCATTTTTGTCTTGATTTTTTGGCTAGTTCAGAGGGATGTAATTACTTCAGAGATGATGCAGGAGCACAAGTACAAACATCCCTGCCAGCACCTGGGGGCTGGGGGTGGAACACTTCCCCCTCCACCAACTGGGCCTGGGAAAGTGGGTTCAGACCTACCGCAGGCTCTCCTTAGCGCCCCCCGCCGCACCCCCAAGCCCAGTTCTTGGTGCTGTGGGAACTGCAGAGGCACGGGGCTTCAGCTTTACTGTGGACACGCCGGCCAGGGCATCTTACAGTTAAGGAAACTGAGGCCCTGGGACGTGAGGGGTTAGCCCAGGGTCTCAGAGGGGCATTAGAGGCAGAATCTGAACCAGGTCCTCCTGTCTTCACTCACCACTCCTTCCATTGCACTAGACATCTTTAAAACATGTTTGTATGCATATATGTATGTGCACACATATACCCACATATATACACAACATATACTCATACATAGACACAATGCACACACAACATACATATATACATATACAATACAAATATATACATATATACACGCACACACATATACATGTACACACATACAATACACACACCTATAGTACACATATGTACAAACATACACACAAATACTAGTACATACAAACACAATGTGTGTGTGTGTGTGTGTGTGTGTGTGTAGAACTCGAAGCCGCGGTGGGGGTGGAGGGAGAGTTCATTTGCACGTCGAGGAAGGAGCAGAGGCCACTGTAGCCCTGTCTCTTGACAGAATGACTGACCTTGTCTGACTTCTGTTTCCTCCATTTCCAGTCACATCACTTAATTTCCACCCATTACTTCCTCCCCCTAGCCCCCATCTGTTTCTTATAGTGGAGAATAAGAAGAGGTCTCCCTGGAAGGTGGTAGCAAAGGCAGGATTCTGTGCCCGTCTGCCCCCTTTCCCCTTCCCCTGCAGAAGGGACAGAGGGATGCTTTCTCCTCTCTTCTTGGGGCCTGAGCTTGGTCTTTGTAATGCCGCTTTCTCCTCCTCTCACTGAACCTACTATAATTTGTGTGACCTAGGACAGGTCACTTGCCTTCTCAGAAGCTCAGTTTCCTCATCTGCAAAACGAGGCAGTCGGACGAGGTGACTTCGGTCTGGGGCCTCGTGAGCCGGGCGTCCAGGAGGTGCCATTCTCCCTCCTGTGTCTGCCCATGTGGTGCCTGTGGACCCTCCCTGCCTTCCCTGGAAGTGTGGGCATCCCAGGCCGTGTCTCTGAGTTCAGTGGCCGTGTCTAGGGCTCCAGGACCCGCTGTGGCAGTGGTGATGTCATGGATACAGACACTAAAGACACCCTTTAATCATGTGCTTCCTTCCCTCCGCAGAATGTCAGGATCGACCCCAGCAGCCTGTCCTTTGAGATGTGGAAGGAGATCCCCATCCCTTTCTACATGTCTGTGTACCTGTTCCACATCCTGAACGCGGAGGAGGTGCTGAAGGGGGAGAAGCCCCATGTCGAGGAGCGGGGGCCCTACGTCTACAGGTGAGCAGCTGGCCAGGCTGCCTTCGGGCGCCGCTGCGGGCTGCAGGCCAGTGACTCTGGCCACTGGGTGCCCGGCGGAGCAGGGCGGGAAGACCTGGACCAGCTGCCTGTGGGCTCTCTGCCGCTGAGCGCTTGGGGCTTGCTGGGGCGGCTGGACAGCAACAGCAGGGAGAGGACGGCCTCTGGGTCATCAGAATCTGCTGGTCATGGGCCTTTAGAGAGCTCTGCTCATAGTGGAACCTGAATAGGCATCGCATTGACGTTAGTTCATCTGGAACAAAATGATAGCTTATGATGTCATAGGGAATAGTTGAGCTTTTAGTAAGGACCTACTGTGTGCTACTATAGAAAGGCAAAAATTGGGGCGGCTAGGTGGCGCAGTGAATAGAGTACTGGCCCTGGACTCAGAAGGACCTGAGTTCAAATCTGACCTAAGACACTTAACACTTACTAGCTGTGTGACCTTGGGCAAGTCACTTAACACTGATTGACTTGCCCTCCCCCCTCCAAAAAAAGGCAAAAATGTGCCCTGCCTTCAAGGGGTTCCTGGTGTAATTGGGGGAGGGAGGAGAAACAGTGCAACCTACGAACAAGGTGTGTGTGTATGTGTGTGTGTGTGAACATGCATACATACATACATATATATATATATAGCATATATTAGAAATCATCTTAGAGCACAGCCTGTTAGGGCTGGAATAATAATGACATCATTTATATGATACCTACTGTGTACCACACACTTTGCTAAGTGCTTTACAGTTTACTTCATTTGATCCTTCCAACAACCCTGGGAGGTAGGGGTTGTTCTTATCTCCATTTTACAGATGAGGAAACTGAGTCAGGCAAAGGTCGAGTGACTTGCCCAGGGTCATACAGCCAGATTAGCACTCCAGGCCTGATGCTCAGAGGCTACCCAGTCCAGCTTCTCATTGTAGAGATGCAGGAACAGAGAGACCACCAAGGAGGGGAGGCTTTGCCCAAGTTCACATAGTTATCAGCAAGTACTGGGACCAGAAGAACCAGGTCTCCTCTCCCTGTACTTGGGGCTCTTCCTGCTCTCCTGCAGAGACTCCTTTTATGTCTTGGGATTGCACATAGTAGGTCTTAGAATCACTGACACAGAGCTGGAAGGGAGCCCAGCGTCCACTGGGGCCTTGGCTTTACAGATGGCTCAGTGTCTAAGGCCCCTGTGTGGGTGAGGTCCCCTGCTCTGGCCTCTAACCCTTAGCTTTTGCTCAGAGATGTACACTCGCTCTCTTAGCCTGGGGCAAGCAGAGAGGGGTCCACAGCACAAAATGAGCTAAGCAGTGGTTTCTAAGCGAAGTACCGTGACTTTGGGGAGCTCTACCCCAGAGGGAGGGCTTTGGAGGCCCCTGTCGGAGCCTGGGGCTTTGTCCCTCTGAGGGGTCAGTGTGGTCAGTGCAGGGGAGAGAGCAGCAGACTGACCAAGGGGCACATCCTTCCCCTACCCCATTCTTGCTGTGGACGCAGGGGCAAAGCATTTAAGTTCTCTGAGCTGCGGTACTTCATGAGGCTGACAGGCAGCGTGGCACAGTGGTTAGGGGGCTGGCATCAGGATACCTCTGATGCACCGTGGCCTCCCCTGCCCCAGGCTGCTCTGCCTTCCTGGAGAGAGGCAGATCTCCCTTGGTGGAGGGAGCTGAAGTACCTGGAGTGCCCCATACTGAAGACATCACATGATCAGAGATTTAGAGCCGGAGAGATAGTCCATCCTTCCCATATTACCTTAAACAAAACCAAGACCTTTTCCTATTTATAGAGGCAGTGGATGGCGTAGGGGATAGAACTTGGGGAATGGATGTAGAAAGACTGTGTTCAAATTTGACCTCAGCTATTCACTAGCTTAGACTTTGGGCAAGCCACTTAACCTGCATTTGCCTCAGTTTCCTCATCCGTAAAATGGGGCTAATAACTCCACCCATCTCCCAGGGCTGTTGGGATCAAATGAGATAATAGTCACACAATACTCAGCACAGTGCCTGGCCCTTAGTAAACACTATATAATTAGCTTTCATCATCATCATCATCATCATCATCATCATCATTATCATCAGCATTATCTATAAAATGAGGATAATAATAGTAGCCCCTGCCTCACAGGCTTGGCGTAAGGGCCAAATGAGATCATAATTGCAAAGCTCTTAGCACAGCACCTGGCACTTAGTAGGGTCGAGATAAATGTGAGTTGCTGCTATTGTTATTATAGTGCTTAAAGCTAGTTATTGTTGCTTAATTAATTTAATAACAATTCATGAACCTATATTTAATAATTGATTTGATAAATAAACACAAGTAGAAGAAATAATTTAACAAATTGATGAGCATTATTTATATTTATTAATGAATTCAGTAATAATTGTTATAATTATTCAAATTACCTAATTTACACACAGACATACCATATGCATATGCAAACATAGTTATAAACATACACATATGTATTTAGATACACAATATAGAGATACACCATACATGTGTAGGTTATCTGTATTTACATACACATACATGCCAGGGGTTATTTTATCATCGACAGTCCCTGCATGGGCAGGGTCCCCAGTTCCTGGCTTCTTAACTCTCTGCCCCACTCGGTCTTTGCTCCGAGGATGTAAAATCACTTTATTAGCTTAGGGCAAGCTTAGAATGCTGTAGGTACGATGATTTTCCTCATTGAATTACAGCCCTGATAACATGGTGATGGAGAAACATTTGATGGGCATGAGCAGATGTTCACACAGGAGAAGGGATGTTAAGAATGTCTGTGTGGAAGTGTACGTCCAGGGGAAAAAATATGGGCCAGACTTCTATCAAGAGTGTTCCATTGACATCCATTTGAGACCGGGAGAGCTAGAGAAAAGTTTTTACCGTGTTGAGTAGACCTTCCTGTGGTCAGTAGGGCTGGCTGTGGGTCACAGGGATGAGGTCACAAGTCTGGAGCTAGAAGGGTCTTCCAAGGTCATCTGATCCTAACTCTCTCATGTTAAGTGTTTTCAGAATGGAAATCCAGAGAACTGACTTGCCCATGGTCACACGGGTACTAGGTGGGATTTGATTGTGGGTCCTTTGCCATATACATTGTTCTTTCTGCTATAACTCAATGGATAGGCAGGGTTGGAAGGTCTGCCTATATTGATGGGTCCTCTCTAGTACAGTGTCCTTGTGAGTATTAGAATATATATGTATTATTATTAATATTAGCTGGATTGTTGGTTTTAGATTATGTGGAAGTACCATTCCCCTCTCCATGAATGTGAATAATTGAGTATTGTCTGTGTTGCTTTAGAATTCAAGGCAATTTTTGAGGTTAGCTGGTCCAAACCCTACATTTTACAAATGAGGGGGGCTAGGCCCACAGAGATAAAGTGACTTGTTTAAGGTTTTACAAATAGTAAGTGATGCAGGGGAATTTGAACTCAAATCTTCCAACTCCACCTTCAATGCTGTTTTTGCCATTTTACCGGGAACAGAACAGAAGGAGAGCAAATGACTGATAATGCTCTGGTTCAAAAACCTGGCACCTGGCCTCACAGGCCAGTGAAATCAGGGACAGAAACAACTGCCTGCGCATTTTTCAACACGGGGCAGGAATTCTCACCCTGTGAACTAAGGAGAGAAGCAGGGATGCTTTGGGGCAGTCAGTTGCTTTGATAGAATGTAAGGAGGCCACATAGGAATAGCACCTAGCACATGGTAGGCATTTACTGACTGGTTACTGAAGTGACTGAGAAGGTGACTGTCCCCTGCTCCCCAGCAGGTGAATTTCTAATGCAGGACAGGTGGGATAAATAAGTTCATAATCAATCAATCAATATTTATTAAACACCTATGGTGTGCCAGGCACTTTGCTAAGCATGGGGCTTACCAAAAAAAGCAAAAAAAGACAGTCAGTCCCTGCCCTCAAGGAGCTTACAGTCTAATGGGGGAGACAACATGCAAACAATATATACAGACCAAATTATATCCAGGATAAATAGGAGATAATTGAAAGAGAGATGGCACTGGAATTAAGAGGGGTTGGGTAAAACTTCTTGCTGAAGGTGGATTTCATAGGTACTTTTGCTTGGAGAGGCCTTAAGCAGAGAGAGAAATCCACTCCTTGAGTAACTGAGGAAGACAAAGAGTTAAAAATCATGGTGCCCCAGAGACTATGTGCTGTTGGGTTTGGAGACTGGCCTCAGAGTTGGAAGATCTGGGTTTAAATCCTGATCCTGATTCCTCTGGACTGAGCTACTACCCTGGGCAAGTCACTTAACTCCACATTGCCCCTAGACAGCTCTCCAAAAGAGCGGTTCTTGGTCCCTTTTTGTGTCCTGGACTCCTTTAGCAGTCAGATAAAGCCCATGGAGCTTGGTGTCACAGTTTTTTATGTGCATAAAATGAAATATATTGGATTACCAGAGGTTGTATTGAAAAACAGTTAGCCAGGGATGGTCCCCGCCTCCTGGGGAGGCGGAGACTGGTGGATCTCTGAGCCTCAGAGATGTTTTAGCCTTTCAGGTGTCCTCACTGTCTCTGACCCCTCCAATCTGGTGAGCCTGTGGGAGCAGGGCTGGGGGTGGGGTGGGGGTCTGCCTAAGGAGGGGTGAAACTGACTCAGAAAATGGATCAGGTTAAAGCTCCTATGAAGATCAGTATTGGGGTTAGACCCAAGAGTGACTTCTGCTCTACCAGCTTGGGTGATAGAGGAAGACCCTGCCTCCAAAAAAATAAAATTGCTTATCAAAATCCAAAACCCTGCTCTGTCTGAGACTAGACTTGGCAGCCCAGGTACCGGTCTTCACTGATTAATGGGCTTCCTAACAGTAACTCTCTAGACCAAGGGATTTTTTAACTTGGGGTACACAGACACCTTCTTTTCCCTTCTCTTCCCTCCCCAGGGCACCATGGAGAGTTACATCTTTACTTTGTCAGTTCCATCTTTATTTCCACTAATGTCTAGTTTCCTTTCTCTTCCTCTTTATTTTATTTTTTTGTATTTAAAACATGATTCTGGGAATGAGTCCATAGGCTTCATCAGATTGACTGTGCAAGGCATCCAGAACATAAAAAGACTTAAGCATCCTTGTTGGATATCAGTGAAATCCCAGCTTGTTTGTTCTTTCTTTCTTTTTAGTGGTAGCACTGAGTTTTTTTTTCATGGAAGTCTTCCCGGAAGAGGTGGACTTTGAGCTATTAATTACCATCAGTAGAGTGTTCTTGTGGGAATTACACGGCCCTGGATGGGATCCCTGGAATGTTAGTCACATAGGGAGTTTTACCAAGAACACCCAATATCATAAATCTCTATACGAGAAGTTAGGAATGTGTGGGGATTGGACTGGCTGGGAGACCCTGCAGTCTGAATTCTGGCTTTTTGTTAGAGCAGGAGAGAGGGGTGTTAAGAAAATCAAGGTGGAATGCCTGGGGGAGGTGAGCTGGGGTGTGTGTGTGGGGGGGGGTGATGGTGTTATAGCAAATGAGAAGGGGATTCGGTGTCAAAGCATTTCCTAATTTTGCTCAGCCATGGGACTATGCGTAGCAAAGGGAGATGGTCTCTGCTTGCAAGGACCTCTTATGTAATTGGGGGAGACATTTAAAGCAGAGAGTCCTACTACAAGACTCAGGTGTCCCTGTGAAAGGCTGACCTAGAGATGGCCCAGCAAATGGAGAGAATGTGTGGGAGATGTTGACAGATGGGGTGCTCATGGTCCCCTTCCTTTGTTTTCACAGAGAATACAGACAGAAACGAAACATCACTTTCAATGACAATGACACAGTGTCCTTCTTAGAATACCGGTCCTTTGAATTCCAGCCTGAAATGTCCCAGGGCTTAGAAACCGATTACATCGTGATGCCCAACATCTTGGTCTTGGTGAGTCCAGCACATGCCTCCACAGACAGCTAGATGGTACAGTGGATAGGAGGGCAGGATTAGGAGTCAGGAAGGCCTGAGTTCAAATCTTACCTCTCAGATCCTTGGTTACTTTTTCTCAATCATTATCTTTTTTGACCTCTCTGAAACCTTTGACAGTATGAGCATCCTTTTGTCTTCTTTCTAGGCTTTTAGGACACTGATCTCTCCTGGCTCTCCTCCTATCTGTCTGACCACTCCCCAGTCTCCTTTGCTGGATCTTCATCCAGGCCCCACCCTTTAACTGCATCCTCTGAAGCTCTGTTCTCAGCCCTCTTCCTCTTCCCCTTCCCATTCCTCTTCCTTTTCCTTTTTCTCTTCCTCTTCCCCTTCTTCCTTCCCTTCCTCCTTCCCTTCTTCCTCTTCCCCTCTTTCCCTTCCCTTTCCTCTTCTCCTCATTGCCTTTCTCCACCTTCCCCTTCCCTTCCCTTTTCCCCTTCTTCTCTTCTTCTTCCCCTTCCTTTTCCTCTTCCCTTTCCCCTTCTTCCCCTTCCCTTCTCTCCTTCCTCTCCCCTTCCCCTTCCCTTCCCTCTTCTCCTTCCCATTCCCTTTCTCCACCTCCCCCTTCCCTTTCCTTTTTCCCTTCTTCTCTTCCCCTTCCCCTTCTCCTTTCCCCTCCTCTTCCCTTTCCCCTTCTTCTTCCTCTTCCCTTCCTCTTCCCTCCTCTCCTTCCTCTCCCCTTCTCCTTCCCTTTCCTCTTCTCCTTCCCATCCCCTTTCTCCACTTTCCCCTTCTTCTCCCTTCTCCCTCTACACCATTTCATTTGGTGATCTTATTAGTCCCATCCTCGTCTCTATGAGGATGGCTCTCAGGTCTACCTCTCCAGCCCTAACCTCTTCCCTGACTTCCAGACTTCTCTGTCTAACTGCCTGTTGGACCATCCTGTAGACATTTTAAATGCAAATGTCCAAATTGGAGCTCTTTATCTTGCCCCCCCGCCCCAACCCTCCCGCATTACCAACTTCTTTCTTCCTCTCAAAGGTATCACCAGCTCCCCCATATGCAGTCAGTTGCTAAGGCCTCTACTCTTTTTCCTTGGTAACATCTCTCCTCTGATGCTGCCACCTCTGGCATGTAGGGCCTGGTCACCTCCCACCTGGACTATGACTCCAGCCTGCAGATTGGTGCCTGTGCCTGAAGTCCCTCCTTTCTCTGCTCCATCTTGCAATCATTTGTCACATTGATCTTCCCAAAGCCCACATCTGACCGTGGCACATGCCCTCCCACCCTCCCTTCCCAGCCTTCAAGAAAGACTCCACCAGAAAGGCAGGGAGGGGTGGTGGAAGGTATAACAGCCTGCATCTGAGCCAAGTTCTCAGGTCACGTCTACGAGCATTTATTAAGGGCTTACTGTGTACTGGGCACTGTGCTAAGCACAAAAAAAGGTCCCTGCCCTCAAGGAGTTTACGGTCTAAGAAAGGGGTGAGGAGCCTGTGTCCCAGAGGCCACATGTGTGCCTGAGGCTGCAGGTTCCCTACTCCTGGTCTAAGGTTTTAAAGGAAACTAGGGATTCAGAGAGGTGGGTTCAAGGAAGGAGGGAACTCCAAGGAGCAGGTAGGGCCAAGGCACGAGGGCTAGAGATGGAGAGCATTTAGTCGGGACGACAGACTGTATGAGGAGGGCAATGTCTAATAAGCCCCAAAAGGCAGGTGGCAGTCAGGTCCAGAAAGGTTTTAATTGCTAAGCAGAGGAGGAGTTTGGATTTGATCCTGGAGATAAGGAAGCCACTGAAGTTTCTTGAGCAGAGGAGTGACCTGTTTAGCCCTGTAAACTCCAGTGGGCCCTGTTGCCCTCAGCCTCAACATTTTCTGTTTGACTTTTAAGCCCCCTCATCATCTGGGCCCCTTTTACCTTTCCTGTCTTTTCCTATTTTACTCCCTTCCACTTAGTATAGGCTTGTTGACTTGACTTATTCATTATGTGACCCTAGACAATTCACTTAACTACTGTCTGCCTCAGTTTCCCCATCTGTAAAAAGGAGATAATAATAGCTCCTGTGTCGCAGAGTTGTTCGAAAATGGGGAGAAAAGGAGTGTGAACACAGTGGAAAGTATGGTGGATGTGGAGTCAGGAGATCTGGGTCAAATCCAGCTTCTGATGTTAACTATCAGTTTTAGGAGAGACTAAGTGAACTTACTCCTGACACCTTGGGGAAATGATTGCCTTCTCTGATAGATCAGGAAATGGAGGTCCAGTCAGATTGTAAAGGTCACAGAAAAAGGACTGATAAGATACTCTTCTTGATGTTGCATCTTGAATTCCAAAAGGAACAAGGAAGAAAAGGCTGGGTCATTGTTTGTGTTAATAAGAATAATGACCTTTTGTGTGACCCTTTTAACTCTTTCTGAGGGCATTTTCATTTCTTAATCTTTAAAAAAAAAATTAAATATTTTATTTTTACTAATTACATATAAAAACAATTTTTGACATTGTTTTTTTTTAGATTTTGAGTACTAAATTCTATCCTTCTTCCTCCCCCTCCTTGAGAAGGCAAACATTTTGATATCAGTTATACACGTCTTGCAGGTATGCCAAACATTCTTCCATGTTAGTCATGTTGTGAAAGAAAACACTCACAAAAAAACCCACAAAAAACCCCAAGAAAAATAAAGTGAAAAATAGTGCGCTTCGATCTGCACTCAGACTCTATCAGCTCTTTCTCTGGAGATGGAGATCATTTTTCATTGTTCTAGATCATTAGATTACTTGAGGATAGTGAAGTCATTTGTAGCTGATCATTGTACAATGTTGTTACTGTGTACGACGTTCTGGTCCTGTTCACTTCACTATGCATCAGTTCACGTAAGTCTTCCCAGGTTTTTCTAAAAGCATCTTGCTTGTCATTTTTTATACCACAATAGTATTCCATTACAATAATATGCCATGACTTGTTCAGCCATTCCCCAATTGATGGGCCTTCCCTTCAATTTCTGATTCTCTGCCACCACAAAAAGAGGTGCTAAAAATATTTTTGTACACATAGGTCCTTTTTCTTTTTTTTAAGCAATCGGGGTTAAGTAACTTGCTCAAGGTTACATGGCCAGGTGTTTCTGGGTGTGGTGCTAAGTGTCTGAGCCCGGATTCGATCTCCAGGTGATTCCCAACACTGGAGCCTGTGCTCTTACTCGCTGTGCCACCTGGCCACCCCTTTTTGTATGGTGGATTATTGTTTTTAGGTTTCTATTTGTTTACATGTACTTATGAGCCTTCTGCATTTTAAGCATTTATTTTTTTTGCCTTTTGGAGGGCTATTGGGGTTAAGTAACTTGCCCAAGGTTACACGGATAGTTTTTTTTTATGTGTGTGGGTGTTAAGTGTCTGAGGCCAGAACTGAACTGGGGTGCTTTACTCACTGCGCCACCTAGCCGCCCTTTCTTTTTTTTTTTTTAATCTTTTTGGTGTATCACTGAGTCAAAGGTTTTATGCACAATTTTATAACCCTTTGGGCATAGTTCTTAATTCCCAGAATGGTTAAATCACTGCACAACTTTACCAACAATGCGTTAGTGACCCAGTTTTCTCACATCTACTCCAACATTCGTTATTTTCCTTTTATGTCATATTAGCCAATCTGATAGATGTTGGGTGGTACCTCAGAGTTGTTTTAATTTGTATTTCTCTAATAAATAGTGATTTAGAGCATATAACTATAAATAGCTTGATTATCTCATCTGAAAACTGCCTGTCATATCCTCTCACCATTTATCAACAGGAGAGTAGCTTATATTCTTCTGAATTTGACTCAGTTCTCTATATATTTGAGAAATGTTCGTGGCTTAATCATGACATCCCTTAGGGTTCAGGATCTCATCACTTTACCTGAGGAGGTCGATAGTGAGGGGGCAAGGGAGAGGTGCCCATTTGACAGATGGGAGATTGAGGTAGACAGAAATAAAGGGCCTTAGGGTTGTGCTGGTAAATGTTTTTAACAACTGTCCCCACTCCCCAAATATACTGTATTCTTAACACTTTTTCCATCACTTTCTTAAGTGAAGACAATTGGTAAAACAGTAAGTCAAACATTTGCTGATTTCTCAGGTGTAAATTCTTACATAGAAAATTTAACAATGTGAGCTGGCCCTAGCACACTGCTAGGTTTAGCCCTTTCTGGTCCATCATCCAGACAGCAGCCAGAGCAGTAATTGTAAAGCACAGGACTGAACGGGGTCACTCCTTTGCTCAAGAAACTTCAGTGGCTCCCTCTTATCTCCAGGATCAAATCCAAACTCCTTCTCTGCTTAGCATTTAAAATCTTTCTGGACCTGACTGCCACCTTGTTAGACATTAATCTTCTGTAATGTAATTCCAAGGAAAGGCAACTTCCCAAGGTTCAAAATACCAGCATAGGTGCTCTCCATTTTATTCAGTGACAAATTAAGAACAGAGAAGGTCAAAACATGACATCATTCAAAATACAGCATTTACTAAGTGTGATTAAATAATCTCCAAGCACTACCCCACCCCAGGACCTTCCATTCATTCAATCAATTACAAAGTTCCTGTTCTAAATACTACTCCACCCCTAGGCTGTACCTTCATTTAGTCCATCACAAAGCCCCTCTTCTCAAATGGAGATTAGTTTCCAATCATAAGTAAAGTACTTTCATTTGTTCACTCATAGAACACAAAAAGGTCAAAAGTTCCCCACCCCTGGATCACAATTGAAATCTACCCCAGAGTTACAACAAGTTTAAGCACAGCACTTAATACCCAAATGGAGATCTTTTCTTCATCTTGACAAGAGGCAAGTTCTCAGCAATCTTTGTTCCTGGGGAGACAAAGCTTAGCAAGGCCACAAGATACACTGCCTGTCTCTTCATTAATTCATCCTCTGTCTGCAGAACAGTCCTAGGACCCCTGAAAACATTAGCAAAACCCTCTCCCAGGATTTCTGTAAACATACAACAAGAAAATCCTTCTTCAGGGCTTCTGAACCAACAGAAAGGTTCCCAGGCTTCTGCAACAACAGCACTGTCCTTCACCAGTGGACAAATCTGGCAAAACAACATCAAAACAGACAGACAAAGTACCAGCAAAACACTCATGTCTCCTCAGTCCTTGGCAGCTCTGGGGGGGGCAGGTCTCAAAAGTCCAGGGCAATTCAAAGTGGCCCTCAGCAATCCTCTCAGTCTCTCTCTGCCTCCATGAGGGTGCTGCTTCCAAAAAGTTCTTCTGCCTCTCTCTTGTGTCTCTCCAAATCTATATCACCAGCTCCTCCCAGTTCAGCACTCTTTTCAAGTCAACAAGTCCATCCCACTGATGGGATTAACAAGTTCTGGGTTTTAACACAATCAATTTGAAAACCAAGCCAATACAGGGGGATCTTCATATTCCATTACTACCGTGTTTCCCCGATAATAAGACACTGTCTTATTAATTTTTTGGACAGAAAAACACCAGAGGGCTTATTTTCAGGGGAGGGCTTATTTTAATGAACATTGACAGCAATTTTAATAAACAGGCAAATGTGAACAAAAAAATGTACCTTTA
>NW_027185573.1:627644-634308 GCF_028583685.1 Petaurus breviceps papuanus | reverse complement strand
AAAGCCCCTCTTCTCAAATGGAGATTAGTTTCCAATCATAAGTAAAGTACTTTCATTTGTTCAATCATAGAACACAAAAAGGTCAAAAGTTCCCCACCCCTGGATCACAATTGAAATCTACCCCAGAGTTACAACAAGTTTAAGCACAGCACTTAATACCCAAATGGAGGTCTTTTCTTCATCTTGACAAGAGGCAAGTTCTCAGCAATCTTTGTTCCTGGGGAGACAAAGCTTAGCAAGGCCACAAGATACATTGCCAGTCTCTTCATTGATTCATCCTCTGTCTGCAGAACAGTGCTAGGACCCCTGAAAACATTAGCAAAACCCTCTCCCAGGATTTCTGTAAACATACAACAAGAAAATCCTTCTTCAGGGCTTCTGAACCAACAGAAAGGTTCCCAGGCTTCTGCAACAACAGCACTGTCCTTCACCAGTGGACAGCATTCACTCTCTGTCTGCAGGACAGTCTCAGGAGCTCTGAACCAACAGAAAGGTTCCCAGACTTCTTCAACAACAGGACTGTCTTTCACCAGTGGACAAATCTGGCAAAACAACATCAAAACAGACAGACAAAGTACCAGCAAAACAGCCATGTCTCCTCAGTCCTTGGCAGACGGGGTGGGGGTGGGGGGCAGGTCTCAAAAGTCCAGGGCAATTCAAAGTGGCCCTCAGCAATCCTCTCAGTCTCTCTCTGCCTCCATGAGGGTGCTGCTTCCAAAAAGTTCTTCTGCCTCTCTCTTGTGTCTCTCCAAATCTACATCACCAGCTCCTCCCAGTTCAGCACTCTTTTCAAGTCAACAAGTCCATACCACTGGTGGGATTAACAAGCTCTGGGTTTTAACACAATCAATTTGAAAACCAAGCCAATACAGGGGGATCTTCATATTCCATTACTACCGTGTTTCCCCGATAATAAGACACTGTCTTATTAATTTTTTTGGACAGAAAAACACCAGAGGGCTTATTTTCAGGGGAGGGCTTATTTTAATGAACATTGACAGCAATTTTAATAAACAGGTAAATGTGAACAAAAAAATGTACCTTTATTCAATAAGCAAATCACTGGGGAAGAACAGGATGACGCGCTCACTGCTGCAGCTCTTATTGGATGCAGCTCGGAGCGCAGTGTGCGTTTCCGGGGGGGGGGGGGTTGGTGAATACAGAGGGCTTATTTTCGGGGGGAGGGCTTATTTTTGGGATAGGTCTTAATTATCGGGGAAACACGGTATCACATCTTCCTCACAGTCTGTGGTCCAGTCAAACTGGCCTCTAAATGTTCCTCTCACATGTCTCCATCCCTAGCCCTTGTATCTTGGCCCTACCTATTCCCTGTACCTGGGGTTCCCTCCTGCTTTGACCCCACCTCTCAGAATCCCTAGTTTCCTTTAAAACATTAGATTGTAAACTCCTTCAGGGCAGGGATCTTGTTTTTGCCTTCCTGTTGTGTTTAGTACAATGCTTGGCACACAGTAAGCGCTTAACAAATTCTTGTTGACTTGAAAACTTGGCTTAAATACAGTATTCTGCGTTTCTGGTGGGGGGGGGGAGGGAGGGAATTTGAATATCTCAGGAAATGCTGCCTGTTCTTCCTGTTCCTGAATCTTCCTGTTCTGTAGTTGTCAATAAACATTTATTAAAGTCCAACTATGTTCCAGGAAGTGTACTAAGTGCTGGTGAAACAAAGAAAGACAAAAGATCATCCCTACATTTAGGGTCTGATGGAGGAGAGGAGATTGGACAAAGCAGCCTATGACTGGATTCATCTTTAAGGGAGATAGAGTAAGGCTTTTTGCAGAAGAAGCTGGGACTTGAAAACATGTGTAATAATGATAAATATCAGAGCCACCGAGGGTATGGTGGGTGGTAGAGGATCCTTCCTTCCCTGCCAAGCCTTGACCCCCCCAGATCGCCCGATGACAATGTCTTCTCTCCTGCTCTGCTCTAGGCGTCTTCAGTGATGATGGAACACAGACCCATGTCCATGAAGCTTCTCATGAGCCTGTCCTTCTCCATGTTTGGCCAGCGGGCCTTCATGAACCGCACGGTGGGGGAGATCATGTGGGGCTATCGGGACCCCCTCATCGACCTGCTGAATAAATACTTCCCTAACATGTTGCCATTTAAGGATAAGTTTGGCTTATTTTCACAGGTGAATTGGAATGTATCAAAATATCACATACATACACACAGGGCTGGTTAGCTCATCCTTTGAAAGCAAACACCCCAGACCCAATTAATTGCCGATATTTTGTGTATAGGCCATAGCCACGAAGAAAATTGACCTTTGTCTTTTGCTTTCATGACCCTCTTTCCCTCTTGCTGGCTTCCTATCTCATTTTAGCCCCATGAGTCTTCCTTTATGACAAAGATTTAAAAAATATATATCAGAAAAACCAGTTGAGCCTGCCAGTGGCCTTGAGAGCCTATGGAACATTCTCTACTCATATTCCCCAGTCTCTCTGATAGAAAGAGGCAGGGAGGCTTCTGTTCTGCAGACTTGGGAGATAAGGTGTGAGATATAGAGTGAACAATAAGAAATAAAGAAAGAAAGAAAGAAAGAAAGCATTCTTTGCTAGATATAGTGTGAAATTAGCATGAATAAAACAAACAAATAGATGAATGACCCATTCTTTGCCTGGTATAGTGTGAAATTAGCATGAACAATAATAAATAAAACATTTGCTCTAGTATGGAATTAGCATGAATAAACAAATAAACAAGTAAATAAAACATTCAGACCACTCACCATCCCTTGCCACTAGCCATGTGCATGCCCTAAACTTGGGAATTTGTAAAGAGTGCCTATTATCATGCGTATTAATTGAGGGATTAAATTGTTGCCCAGAGTATCTGAGATGGCCGGGAGGCTCATCTGTTCAGACCATGCCCTGGTGTCCTTCCATTCCCCTTTAGAATTAGACCCATGGACCTTTCACAATCGAAGGGGCCTCCTCTGTATTCTGGCGCCACCATTTGACTGAAGTTATCCCAAGGCCCAGTGAGAGGAAGTTACTTGTTCAACATCGTCCAGAAAGTTAGCAGCAGAGGAATGGGGAAGGGCTGTTTCTTCTAGTCTAAGCCCCTTTTATTGTGACCCTAGGCTTGTGTAGGGTGAACATTTCAGAATCACAAAATTTGAAAGGGACCATGATGACCATTGAGTCCAGCCTATATTGAAATTTAATATTTTATTTTTTTCCCCAATTACATGTAAAAACAATTTTTAACATGAATTTTTTTAGAATTTCTGAGTTCCTTTCTCCCTTTTTCCCTCCCCTTCTCCCCTTCATTGAGAAGGTGAGAGATTTGATAGAGGTTATACATGTGCAAAACATATTTCCGTGTTGGTCATCCATCTCCTACTCAGAAAGAATCTCCATCCCGTGATCATCCATCCTCTCTGCTAGAAGGCTCCCCATCCATTTCCATCACAATGAGAAGGAACCTGTCATATCTCAAGCTTGCCAGTTCCTTTTTAGACAGCTCTGATGATGCAGAAGTCTTTCCTGATATTGGCCCTACTTTTGTCCTGACAATAACCACCCATTGCTAATAGTCACACCCTCTGGGGCCAAAGTCTCATCCCTTCTCTACATGACATTGCTTCAGACGATTGGAGACAGCGATCATCCCCCGCTCCAGTTTTCTCTTCCCCAGACTAACCATCCCCAGTACATTCACATAACTTTAATTCCTCAATAAGGATGACCCTTGGCAGTTGAGACTGTTCCTTCCATTGCTGTAGAGGGGTTACAGTCTTCACCTTCATCAGCTCATAGCTCTCTGAGACCATCGTTAGGTCAGTCTCTTCATTTTTACAAATGGGGAAACTGAGGCCCAGGGAAGCTAAATGAGTTGGCCAAGGTCCTAGAAGTAGCTGAGCTATAGCACCATCTAGTAGTCTATTATAACTGGAACCAATGTAAAATCTGTCATGGGTTCAAAATATCAATGCCACAAGGACAAGACAGATGAGACAGGGTTAGATAGTTACTTTATCTGTAAAAGATTGTGTGTGTGTTAGTAGACTTGCAAATGGCAGGGTTTGCTTCTCCAGTATCTCTGCCAAGAAAACCCCAAATGGGGTCACAAAGAGTCAGACATGATTGAAATGACTGAACAAGAACATAAAATAATTCTTATAACAAGGATGGAAATCGGATGGTATGATTTCTGGAAGGGCATGGGAGTACATTATCTTTAATGCCCTCCTCTTTCTCCCTTGGAATACACCAGTTTTGTTCATACTCATATAAATAAAGGCTTATGGAATTGAATTTAATAAGCCTACATGTTCACTGAGTTCTTTCCCCAAGAGACTGACTTGTATGTCTCCAATTATCTGTAGTTAAACGACTCCAATTCAGGATTGTTCACTGTGTTTACGGGGGTCAAAGACTTCAGCAAAATCCATCAGGTGGACAGGTGGAATGGGAAGAGCAAGGTAAGAAGCTGATGTTAAATGTCATTCTTTTCACATGATTTTATTTGATCTTTATAAATTAATAAATAAGTTTTTAATTTTCTTTTAAGTTTTCAATTAATAATTATTTTCTCTTCCTCCCAAGAACCCAAAGCAAACCAAAACTTTGTAACAAATATTCATCATTGAGCAGAGTAAATTCCTGTATTGGTTATATTCTTTTAAAAAATTAATTATTTTATTTTTAGTTTACAACATTCAGTTCCATGCTCCCTTGAGTTCCAAATTTTCCCCCCTCCCCCAAATGGCAACATGCAATCTGATATGTAATGTATTATATACCTTCACATCAAACTTTACTCAAGTTGTATAGAAGGATTATAACCATGTATTAGTTATATTAAAAAAATGTATATCTCATTCTTTAATTTAGTTATCACCTCTGTGAAGAGGTGGGGAGCATCCTTCATCATCAGTCTTCTGGAATCGTGAAGGATTGTTGCATTGATCAGAATTTAAGTCTTTCAGAATTGTTCATTTTTACTGTACTGTTAACATAGCATAAATTGTTTTCCTGGTTCTGCTCACTACCTTGCATCAGTTCATACAAACCTTCCCAGGTTTCTCTGAAACCATCGCCTTCATCATTTCCTATGGCACAGTAGAATTCTATTATATTCATATACCACAATTCAACAAGTATTTGAGGACCTTGCGAATTCCAAGACAAAAAAAGAAACAGTATTTGCCTTTAAGGACCTTATATTCTAATAGGGGAGAAAACTTGAAAATATATAGATATGTCCATGGCATATTTGAATTAAATGAAAGATAACCTTGGAAGGAAAGGCTGGTAGTGAAGGGGACCAGGAAAGGCCTCATGTAGAAGGTGGAATATGGGGCAAGCCTTGAGAGAAACCAGGATTTCCAAGAGATGAGGTAAGAAGGGAGAACATTCTAGGCATGATGGGCAGCCAGTGGGGACAGAAGTGTTATGTGTAAGGGCAAAATAGTGTCCTAATGGGCCGATGTGATTTACCCACTTGACAGATGGGGGAAGTGATAGCTCATAAAGGTTAAATGACTTGTCCATGGATATAGAGCTAGTAAGTGTTCGAGGTGGGATTAAAATCTTAGATGTTTATTGAAGTGATTTGTGGACTAGGCCAACGAAGTTCACTGTCTCATCTCCAGAAAGTTGCCTGTGGGTAACTGGAGTTTTTAGGTCACTATAACTCATGAAACTGTCTATAGGACATGTGCTGGAAACTGTTATAAGCATCACGAGAGAATTAATTCTTATAGCTGTCCTTTCCCTCTTTAATTTGTTATTGTTAACAAAACTGATGTTGTTAACACATTTGTTGATTTGTTGTTATTAGTTAAACTTCTGGAATTCAGACCAGTGTAATATGATTAATGGAACATCTGGACAGATGTGGGCCCCTTTCATGACTCCAGAGTATAACCTTCAGTTCTACAGTCCAGAGGCTTGCCGGTAATGACTCTTATTTATGACTAGGTTTGGGGGGGGTATGCCCGGCTATTTCCAGGGTAGCAGGATCCACTGCCTGGGGTCTGCTGCATCCCCTCTGAGCTTGTATTGGGCAAAATCACGACAGAGCTGAAAAAGGGACTTTGGAAATCAATTACCCCAGTTTCCTCATTTGATAGCAAGAGGAAACCAAGTCCTGGAGAGGGGGAAGTAACCTGCTTCCATGTCCCATGGATAGCATGTGTGTGTGTGTGTGTGTGTGTGTGTGTGTGTGTGTAACCAACCTTTGCCTTATTACCATGTTTTAAAAAGTTGCATTGATTTGTCTCTATGTTATAGTCATTTCCATAATTAGCCCTTCTTCCTCCCCTACCCATTGGACCATCTGGTTTTTTTTTTACCAATAAATAAAAAATAAGGGAGAGAAAAAACAGTTTAACAAACTACCAGTAACTGAATTTGCCAAGCTATGCACTAATCCACATCCCTTCACCTGTGTAGTGAAGGGAGGGATTGTCATAAATCTGTTTGAAGATTAATGTCTCAAGTTGTCAGGTTTGTGGTACAACCGAGATGAGAAACCAAGTCTCCTCTTGGCCTCCCAGTCCAGCCCCACTTTTGATTTCTTGGGTAGCTAATGGATGAACTGATATTTTATCTCTTTTTTTTCTTTTCTTTTCTTTCCTTTCCTTTCCTTTTCTTTCCTTTCCTTTCCTTTCCTTTCCTTTCCTTTCCTTTCCTTTCCT